>NC_142197.1:14699500-15004750 GCF_026936395.1 Plectropomus leopardus | reverse complement strand
CAGCGCAGAATTGTGACGATTGTCATTCTAAAACTACGTAAAAGTCTCATGAATTCCAGTATGAGTGTTCAGACTTGCGCATTGTGAAAAATGGTAAATGGATCTTGCCCAAGAACACTTTAAATGCAGACCGGAAAAACTAGTAATCTTTCGATTACTATGAGTCATGAGTAAAAAACAGAAAAAAACAAAAAAACAGATCTGTGTCATAAATGAACAAAAAAAAACCCAAAACATCAAATTAGGGCTACTTTTGCCTGCAGTCTAAACAAAGCCCTTGAGATTCTTTAAATATTTCCAGGTGGTGGAAACAATGGTGTACATGAACTCATATAATGTAAGAAGTCTTTGTCTTACCTGTGCATTTCTTCAAGCTGCCGGGCCTTTTTCCGTGCATCCCCAGCTTACAGTTAAAGTTTTCCTCCCAGAATTCAGCAAACCAAACATTTCTTCTGTTGTTGGATAGCGAGCGGCTCCGGAAATACCGATCAAATGCTGTAAAGAAGACAGACAAGATAAAAGTTAAAAACCTAGGGTGAAGAGGGGTTTCCACTTTCCTGGACACATCTACTTGTCCATAAATAGAACTGAACCAGCATCCTTCTACATAAAAGAGTTGTTTTCAACACCTTCAAGATCTTGTTTAATAGTGTAATTTGGGGAGGGCACTAGTGCTTCACGGGCTTCATCTCCTCTGAGCCTGCCTGTGCTAAAAAATTATGTTCATGGTGGCGTAATGCATTTTGACTTACAAAGGCATATGTTATGAATAGCCTATAGATCTTAAGTATGACTGAAAAGCCATTTCTGCAGAGCGGTCCGGTAGAGGAGCTCCTATCAAATACTGAAGCCGAGAGCGGGGAGAGCAAACATTTCAGATGGTGCTTTCACAGTCTACGTTGGCTACTTGTCCAATTTAATAAGCAGAGAGGAGGAGAGAAACGGGGAGAAACATATTTCTCCACTCACGGGTATGGAAATACCTGTCAGAGGCTGGCAGGCTGAGATAAAGAGATTGGCGAAAGAAAAGAGGAATGAGGGACACAAAAACACTGCTTATACTTGTACTACTTAGTTCATACCACAATTAATTGGGAGAACAGCTTCTTTTTGCTTTCTTGTCAGTGAGGAAATGATGGCAAAAGTGGATTTTTAGGGGACATTTTCATCACCATATTGCTTTATAACCCTCATTAACATCATTGGTGGTGTGTTGGGTTCTTGAATACATTAGGATTTTTTTATTGTTCCTCTGGACCTCAGGTATGCCTCAGTAAGGCTGCAAAGAAGCATTTACACTTGACTAATAAAAAGAAGGAGTCATTTCCAACACCGCTGGGACTGGAGTTCAGGGCAACACGGTGCATATGAAACGAACTGCGGAGGATGGGTAAATCACCGGGGACTATCAGACTGACTTGGACAGCCTGTGCCATGCCAGACTCGCTGTAAAAGGTGACAAGAGCTGCCTTGATTAATCTCCCCTGCTGTCAGAGAAACTGGTTCTGTGTGCACCTGTGTGGCGCAATGGCTGCTCAGACTGCTGGGAACAGTGGGTTCACTCTCTGTGTGGCTCTACAGGTAACACATCAGTACCCTGTGGGATCATGTGCTTCTCTTGGTAATCACAGACGTACTGCTCATAAAATCAAATTTTAAGCATTTTACGCTGAAGTCATGTGAAGTTCTTTAACCGTTTGAAATCTGGACTGACATCAGTTTTCCTGTGCTGTTTTTCAGACACCTTTAATAAGCTGTTTGATCGAGCAAACTGGTTTGTTTCGAAAACATCGGGGAAGAAGGAAACTTGGAAGGAAGAAATGTCTCAAAAATTGCAAGAAATTCGTAAATATGACAAGAAAATTACCCAAAATTATTTCTAAATAACAAGGAAGGATTATTAGAAAAAAAAATAGAGGAAATGTCCATAAAACTATATTATTAATTGTAATAATTTTAGGTTTAAATTTTTTACAGAATTAATACATTTGGTTACATTTTTTTCCCCTCTTTTGTTTTTGCTCATTTTCAGGTTTTATTATTTTTCATTCTATCCATGATAGCAAATTACCACTAAAAGGCAGAAATTCAATGTCACTTGCATCACACGGGTCTATTTGCCTCTTTTTGCCTCACTTTGCATTTTGTGTGAACACAATATTCGAGTTAGATGAGAATATCTGTTGTACACTAAATATGAGGCTGCAGGAAGAAGACAGACAGCTTAGATTAGCACAAAGACTGTAAACAAGGGGAAACGGCTGGCCTGGCTCTTCATCTTCACAAAGGTACAAAAACACCTCTAAAGATTACTGAGTAGCACTTTATATCTGGTTTTGTTTATTCCATACATTTTTGAGTTTGGCAGTGTCCCCCAGCTTTCAGGCTTTATGCTAAACTAACCACCCACTGAGTCTGGCTTTATATCTAAGACAAAGATATGACAATAGATGTATTTTCATCTATTTTTTGGCAAGAAAGCAACTAAGTTGAAGGTATATAGATATATGCACATGTTGTAGGTGCAAGGCAATCAGAAAACTGCGTACATTCAGGAAAAAAGTAACACCTGCACGCTTTCTCCATCCTAGACAAGTTTAATGAAGACGTTTTGATTCTACTTGAATCTTCGTCAGGTCAGAAAAACAAAGATCCACGTAGGATCGAAGCATTGTCTACATTAAACTTGTGTGGCATGAAGGAAGTGTGCAAGCGCTACTTTTTTCCTCAAAGAAAGCACCCAAGACCATTTCCCAACATGTCCAACTATGCCTATAAATGAAAAATTATTAGTAGAAGATGCTATGTTTAAGGCATAACATAAATCAAACTGATAATACATTTTAATGTTTGAATGTCATTTGGGATCCCCATTAGTGGCTGCCTTGCCTTTATTACTGAAACTATGTCATAAAGGTTTGCAATTGTATAGTGTATTAAATAAAAAAGTGTATACAGCAAAAATGCCCTCCTCAGGACTGTAAATGTGGTGAAAAACATATAAGAAATGCCTCACATTATAATGGGCATTTACTACCGTCTTAAAACTGACCTCAGAGATAAATCAGCCCCTCTCTTACACAGTGTCACAGATAACAGAGCATTTTAAGCTTTACAAACGTAGGATCGATTGCATGGTTTTGGGCTTGTATTGCATCAGATTGTCAGGTGCACCTAATAAATTGGTAACTTTGTGTACACACTCTTCAATAATCCTGCTCTGATCCCATCTCACTCAAAACTCCTCTGTCTGTTCTGAGGACCCCATAGCGTGTTTCCTCATGTCGACCAGCCAAAGCTCACTTTAATTCATTTAAACCCCTACGTAGGCTCTCTCTCCCTCACTTTCAGTTTATATCTTGCCGCTTTTGTGTCCCTCCAGGAGTCAATTATCTAATAGGGAGCTCTGACAGGGAGCAAATGAGGATATCCTCCCTGGCCTAATGGCAAAAACTTGTTATCCGCTGGGATCAAGAGTCAGGGAACATGAGTGTATTTCACTTTCTGTTTCTGGTCTTTTCCCCCCTGTCCCCTTAATTTGATCTATTAGACTTCAGACACACACACAAACTTTAGCTTCCTTTGTCACACAGCCAGGTGTGAGGAAAGAGTCTCAGTGTAGATGAAAATGATGACCCTGATCAGCTGTCAAAATGACTCCACGTGTGATCAGGGTGTTTCTTACCATCCACAGACGCTCGTTTGGGAAGAATCGTAATGGCTCCCTCTGCCACTCTCTCCTGGCCGATAACGGGGGAGATTTTGGACCCCCAGCTGTCTGAACCCACCCACAGGAAGTGACCCGTCTGGTTGTTCCTTTTGGCTGCATCCAGAACTCGTCTGTTAGAGAGGAGAGCAGAGAATTCAAGTGTTCATGTAGCTCAGGAAAGAACAAAAAGGTGTGGAAGCTTTCGCTGCCTCCGGTTAGATCCTGCTGATGGCCCTTTTGATGTCGTATTGATTAAGACAGTGAACTCCTCCCTCCTCAGTAACTGTACCATGGTCTGGTGAACAGCACCAGCTAATGATTGAAAAAAGGAAATACTTGGCTGAATGAGGTCTACAACTACATAATGCAACAGCTCAAACCGAAAGCGAGATGAAAACGAACTTGTTTCTTTTTTTGGAGGTCAACCTGAGACCCATTTTAGTCATTTTTTTAAGTTGGGGATATTTAGGGGGGATTCAGCAGATCTAAGGTATATGCCCAGTGTGTTGAACATTACTTAAAAGCTGAAAACCTGAAGATTTATTTAAAATGCAGGTCAGAATTGCATGTCGACTTTTTCTAGTCATAAATCAGAAATAAACATTGTATTTTGGCACTACTTCAAAATTTTGAAGTTCCAGTGCTCAGTTTTGTGTCATAGCTTGTTGTAGCAATTTTCGGGTTGATGCCATTTGTCACACATTGTCAAGCATTTTTAACAACTTGGAAATTGCTAAAAAAAAAAAAAAAAAGTGTCAGAAATCCCTTTAAAAATCACTTGAAGAAAGCATCACCTTGAAAAAATAAACCTAGAAAATCCATTCTCTGATTTGATATAAAAAAAACTTTAAAAAGAAAACTTTCTGTAAGAAATTACTTTTTTTATTTTTAGATTTTTTGGGGGTAGGGGCTTTTTGCCTTTAATTGAAAGGACAGTCATAGCGTGAAAGGTGGCGTGGGGGGACGACATGCAACAAAGGGCTGAGGTTAGAATCGAAACTGCGGCCGCTGCAGCAAGGACGTAGTCTTTGTACTTAGGGCACCAGCTCTACCATGTGAGCTACTGAGCGCCCAAGGAATTGCATTTTCCAGCGCTTGGAAAGGAGGTGTTTCTGTTTGAGATATTGCTCAAGAACCCCCTTATTGTCAGTATACCTATGAAAGCCATACATCAGGAATACTCAACATGCTTTGCAAAATCACAGGAGGCCAAGGGGCCAGTTGCAACAACCCCAAATATGTGGTACATGCACAAGCATTTTTTGGATTTGAGGACATTCTGGTTCCTTTCCCTTGCACTCTTTTGATAAAAAAAAAAAAGTTCTGTTTGATGCTTTTTTAATGCACTCTGGCATCATATTAACATTAAAAGTACAAAAAAATACCAAGTGTGAATCAATTTACTTTTGCTGTGAACTAGAAAGTGATTGGAGGGCCGCCTGGCACCTTGACTTACTACAATGAAATGGTTACTATGGGGACAGTTGGGCCCACTGAATCCACTTCCAGTCATACTCCATGCAATTCCAAGACTGTTTAGGGACCCAAGTCTGCTGATATATTTGAATTCACCTGCTTTTATAGTTGGCGAAAATAATTTTACGAGCAAAGCAATGCGTGGTTTTGCCTAAAGCTGCATTAAATTAGCATAAAGTGGGCATATCTATAAATAGTTGTGGGTTCCTTTTGATTCCATCTTCATTCAGATATCTTGATGTGAGCGGTCAAGGACCCCGCCAGGTTTTCCCTCACAAAAATTTAGCTCAACCTTAGAGTGTCATTTAGCCTCCTTTGTGACAAGCTAGCACAACATGGTACCAATATATAGCTTAAAAACTGAGCGTGCCCGGTCTCTTAAAGACAGTAATGTTGGCAGAGATTGCTGGCATTCTTGCAGCTATCCTAGGTGTAATATCAGTGATTTAACATCAATGATGGCATTATTGTCTTGTTGGTCAGTTGGTCACTACTGCTTTTGTCTGAAGAGTGACATGTACGTGCCTTATGGACATTATGATAATAGAGTGAGAAAAAGGCAACAGAATGTGTCACTAAACCCAGAGTAAAAGTAAAGGCAGCAGAAAAATAATAAGCAGCGACAGCGGGAGCACTTGTTTAAGTGCGTGGCACGTACCGTATGTCGTCCTCATTAGCGAACATGATGACGGCCCTGGCATTGGAGGTCTCCAGCAGGCGTCTGATGATCTTGTCAAACTCCCCTGGCCTGGGCTCCCTGGGGATTTTCAAGGACTGGGCAATACACACACCACCTGGGAAAGACAGAGAGACAGAGAATCTATATTTTAGTGCTTGATTCTTCATTTATATTCATTACTCACATTTAGTTGCTTTCCCTTTATTTGGCCTACACTCAGCTTATAAAACTCTGTTCCTGGTTGTAAACACTTCCACTGGTGCATGGAAGTGATGTGGTTTTATACCACTAGCGACGTCAACACCTTGAGATAAATATAAGAATAACTGGATGGTTAGTAGAACAGCAGCAGGCACCATTTAAAAATTTAAGAGAATCTAAGAAAATCCAGACCACAAGATGTTGTACAAATGGACAAGTGATTTTAGGGGAATTCTAGAAACACCACAGCAAGAGACACTAAGACAAGACTTTACCACTGAAACCCACTGAAACCTGTGAAATTGGCGTGGTTTAAAAAAAACAAACAAACAAACATGAGGGCAGGAAGGCAATAAGCAACTTAATACCACATGACCCAAACATAACATAGCAACATATTCATAAAAACTTGGAATAATATCAATTGAAAATTAGCAACAAAAAAAGGAAAATAAAAAAAAATGAAAACAACCTTTAAAAAGTGCTGACTAATTAGAAGGTACTGTACGTGTTTTTATTTATTTATTTATTTTTATAATTTTCTAATATGTCTGTCTTTCCTTTTTTAAACATTCATTTTCAGGTTGTTTTCTTGTCACCTTTGACCAGCTTTTTATGATTTGCTTTCTGCCTTTCCCCACATTTTTGAAGGGGATTTAACATTTTTACTAAAGTTTTAAAAAAGAAGTACTTGTGAGGGTATCTGAGTGAAGCACAATAAAAACTGATGTCCATCAAGGTTTCACAGGATTTAAATATATGATGATCACTGATTGCCATATTAAACATTCACGCCAAAACAGACAGATTATGAAACAGTATGGGAGAGCAATGGAGCAGGGAAAATACAGGAAACAAAAAGTAGGGCTGGTGACCTGTTGGTATAAGGAAAAGAAAAACAAAGAAAAATAAAGCAGAGGAAGCAGTAACAGAGAAGACAAATCGCAGAAAGGAAAGACGAGGTGAAGAGTCTGAGATACAGCAATAAAAGACAGTGAGGACAGGAAAGAAAATTAAGAGAATACACTGAAAGGAAGTGATAATGAAGATGGGAGGTGTTGATCGCAAACAGAAAACCCAGCAAAAATGAGCGAGAAAGATGAATGGGGCGACATTATAATTCAAGAAACGTCACTGCGCACTGTGAGTGGCAGGAAATATACTCTGCACCCACTTCACACTCCTTAATTTCCTATTGTGGAGGAAGACAAGAATAGCATTCACAGCAGTTTCAGTTATTTCACTCACAATATGGGATAATGAGTGAGATATTTGTTGACATTGCTCTCTTTCTCTTACTAATTTTTTTTCAAATTCAAATCCTTTATTAGCATTAATAGTTACACACAGTCACATATACATATGTAACAACAAAAAAACAAATAAAGGTAAGTGATTCAAGTAAGAGTAATAAGTGAAAAGGCAGTATGAGCTGTGAGATGAACTCCAGCTGTTGTGCGCTGGTTGTCAGTGCTGTGACATGCACTGACGTTGCATTTTAATCAAAATCTTGGGAGTTTACATGTAATATTTGTGAAGAACTTTGTTCTAATATCTGCATTATGCTCTACCTTTAAGCAGGAAATGCTGCTCTGGCTGCACCTCTCTCTGTGGACAGAGCTCTCTCTTGCTGGCTCTTTTATTCTCTATTGTGCACTCTCTCTCAGGCTAAAACAAATAGTTCATGTTCAACCCTGGAAATATGGGCAAAAAAGGTGTAATGGTTTTTGAATGACTCTCGGTCTTGAACAAATGGGCGCCCGCGTAAACAAAAACCCACTCTAACTCACTCTCTCTTGCATGCACAGACACACACACATACTCACACACATACACACACACCATCCCATACTGCTTCCCGCTAATCCCGACTCTACATTTAAGCTCTGCTCTGTTAATTAGCTCTACTTCATTACATCATTAGCCCAGCTCGAGGTGTAAAGGTGTGTGTGAGGATTATGTCATTGTTACACATTACATCTCCTTTATCCTTGTGCACAATAAGACTGACAGAGTGTATCCATGTCTTTTGTGTGTGTGTCGACATGTTAAATCGTTTCATTTGTCTGAGTGCGTGTGTGTGAGAGAGAGTGAATTATGTGCCCTCTCCTCCCTGCCTGTTCCAGCCCATTTATTGAACATCTGTACAGTCTGTCGCTTTCACTACATCACTCTCCTTAATCACGCACACGCACACTCTCTTTCCATGCAGACGCACGCACACCAGCGTGCATGGCTGATAAAACATATATTCATCAGCCACAAATTAAAAGTCCCTCCAGGATAATCACTGCAGTGACAAAATGTGCACAAGCACCCCATCTACCCTACACACACACACACACGTGGGAGACCTGGGAGTTTTCCTCAAGGATAATCACCAGCTTGATATATACTGTCATATATGTGCGGAATTACTCAGAAATTATGAGGAAACAAGGCATGCAGCATGTAAACACACACATGCACAAGCGCTGATGTTTGCATTCTCTCATTGTCCTTGGAGCAGTAGAAAAGTGATTAAATCATTCTTTGTTTCATAGCCTCACTCCTATCATCAATAACTGTCCCTGCGGAAAACACACTTCCCAGATAAAGACAAAATCAAATTATACCCGCGTGTCAGTGTTTATGTACCCACTCACATACACACCTAACTGTCAGCGCCACAGTCAAATTCACCGCTACCCCCCCAAAAAACACTCCATCCTCTTTGATGGTGCCAAAAAAGCAGCTTGTTAAAAGAGAGCGTCAGTTATTAGTACGCACCTTCGCTGCTCTGCTGAAAGGAAAGCTGTGAGGTTAGGTCAGGAGAAGCATCAATGCCTTTTTCTTTTTTTTTTTTTTTTGTTTAATCACTCACTGAACGTCTAGTTGAAAGCAGTAGTTGTTAAATAAAAAGGAGGCTTTGGAAGGGAGAGATTTAACATCAAAACCCTGGCACATCACAACACTCCAGACAGAAGATTTGCTTCACACTGCACACTAGAAATGTAGAGAAGCAGAGAGACACATGACAAAAGTCGAGAAAACAATAATGCCAAAGATATTTTTTCAGGGCTGATGCTTATTTGTGTTGCCTGTTGAGGCTGAATGGAAGGCTCATAGTATGAGAAAACATTTGGTCAAGTGTTAAGAAGTGTTCCTGTGAACTGCAAAGTCTGGTATTGATTTCAGGGAAGATCTGGATTAAAAACCTGCAGCTCAGGTATCGGACGTGGTGTGAAAGCTTTCAGTAGGCCATTGGGAGCGTGCCATTATTTGCATGCTGACTGTAGGAATGTCCACTAGAGCAGATGCCCAGAAACTGAAAAATAAACTGCTACCTAATAGTATCTAAAAGTTGTTTAAAATAAGAGACTGTGCATAATTTCAGAAGACTTTTTATGTTCAGTTAGTGAGGATTAATGCTAAAGATCACTGTATTACAGTCGAAGGGGTTAATTTATGGAGCAGCTGTCGCAAACAACATATTGACAGGATATGAGATGGCTGAACAGAGAGGGGAACTGGCACAGTAAGATGGAGAGGCAGGTTGCTTTTGGGTGTGATTTTGTTCATATTTGAGATGTGTTTTTTTGTGTTTGTTATGTTTTTATTTTGGTCTTGAGTATTTCATTTTTGATGTGTATGATAAAGACTCGGGTGGAAAGTGGGAATATTTATGCTTAAAATTAAGTTTTTTGATTACATTTTTAAACACGCGGGTGTTAGAATTTGACAAGTATTCACTTCCTTCTATTCCTTTTTGAACATGAAATACTCTTGTTGTTACCTGCATAGGTGTGCTGGGTCTTCCAGTGTTGTTTTTATGTGTCCATTTTATTTTGCATGCTCGAAAAAAAAAGATGAGGAAACACCTGCACTCTTACTTCATGCCACAAGTTTAATGAAGACATTTTCTGACTAAAAATTGTTTTGCACAACTGATGAATTCCTGCACAAACTGTCTGAGCGAAGCTCATCTGCATGCTGATCGTCCTAGAGAAGGATCTTGACCTGACAGCAGTTTGTCATAGTAATCAACTTGAATGGTTGGATGTGCTGCCAAATTTACGAAAACAGACCATCCCATGGCACACCTGTGCAGATATGATGTTTTTTAACTCTGGTTTCAGTGGGGTAATAAGCAACTTAAAAAATATCAAGAAATTAGTAAAAAAGTTGCAAGAAAACCACTTTAAAATAACAAAAATTTAAAAATCAATAAGAAGAAAATGACCCTAAGAAAATAAATACATAAATAAAAAATACTTTTTTCCTTTCTGTAACATGTTTTTACATATATAATTAAAAGTATTCTAGATAGAATTTTCTGGACATTTTCCCCTAGTTTTTTGATAGTATCTAATAACCTTGAGTGCAGAACAAGAAAACTAACATCGATCCGGGTGTTAAAGGATTAATTAGCATCTTGGCATGACAGTGCTCACTAATACGGATTTCAACAATTTGCAACCAAACTTGGAGGAACATTTATCTAGGGAGTGCATTAAACAATCTTAGATCTTAACCTTTGACCTGTGAAAAACGGGAACAGAAATAAAAAGAGTTTAATTTTTTTGTTCAGTGTACAGTTCAGCTGCCAAATCAAGGGCAGAAACAGTCAGATACTCATTATCATGTGACTAAATAGCACAGTAAAGGCATAATCTGGTGGTCAATACGTCAATAATGTCCCTAAAATGCAGATAACCTCTAAATCAGTTGCTAGATTTAGAGAAATCAGAGTGAAAAACTGTTGAATCATTTTCCATTGTCAGCTTGAGTACCATTTGTTATGGACAGAACCATCTCACTTCTCCTCGACCCTGAAACACACATCTGCAGGCTCGTAATTTGGCTGATTGTATAAAAACTGGATAATTAATTGTTTAGAGACATCACATCGCATGCCAACCATGCTAATGTGAGGCCAGTTAGAGATTCTCTTTAATCACATCACAAATAAAAGAATGGTTTCAGCTGTATTGGATCACAGTCATAGCCAGTTTATTACATAATTTAGTCATTGTCGCGCGATCATCTACAACAGGCTAATTGAATTACGAGCTCTACATCTGATGAGCAGCAACACACAGAGATCTCAGTTTATCTCTAATAACCTGATTATTGAGGCCTAAATGTGGAATATGATGTGACTGAATGCTAATTCCTTGTGGCTGTTTATGTGTATCTGTGTAGGTGTCAAGCATATTTTTGTGAGCCTAAATGACTGTTTTTGTGCATTTGTGTAGGTATCCACCAGCTAAAGTGTGTGTAGACATCCATGCATTTTTGTGTGTTTGTGTGCATTTTTCTGTCCCCAAGTTATTAAAAAGCGACACAGGGTGCAGGTTGTGATGATAAATTCGATGTTAAGTGCATCCAGCAAGTCTCCAAATGAAACCCTTATAGTCGGTAATTAACTCCATTCTGTTTAGAGATTAAATTCATTCTGTTTCAGGACTGGAAACACCGCTGTCTCAACCTTTAATTAACAATCTGCTTCCCTCCCATGCTCTCCTCTCTCTGCACCATTTCATCTATTAACCAACAGAGACATGAATGAGGAAGGAGAAAAAAGAAAAGGAATTACTCATCTCTCTCATTGTGTAGTATCTCCTCACCTTCCGCTTGTCAAACTTCTCAGGGAGTATATCGTCAAAATATTTAAACGAGGTGAAGAAAAGAGAATCATAGTGCTTTTTTCCTTCGGAATTTAATTTTACATTGATGAAAAAAGTGTGCAGTTAATGGCAAAAAAACTTTCTCCATTACAAAATTAAGAGCCAAAATCTTCAAACACAGTGAAAGTTGAAAGAAAGAAACTAGCGGCTGAATTTATAATGAGTGCTATGAGCCGAAAAGCAGACGGCCATAGAAGCTTGGAAATATTTAGGAACTTGGACAACTACAAATGCATGCAGCAACTGGGTTACTTGTGTCTCAATCCAGTGGCATCTCAAAGGGCGGGAATGGCCCACCCAATAAAAATGCTGTCCGTCTGTTGGCCTACCCTGGCAAAAATAACTGAAGGCTTATATTACTACTGCGGTGCGCTTTTTGAAGCCAGTACAAATGTAGTAGGATCTTTTGCGACTTGACAATATCAGCTCCAGGGATAATGTTTTTCTGTGGCTTTACACTTCACCCTGGTTCCCTCATCAAAAAATCAACGGGATTTTTCCATTGGATTTTGTATAAAATAAGATCCATGGCAAACAGATGTTTATGACACCTATACATTTGGCTCAACAAGATAACCTTCACAAATAAACACCACTTTTATGATTTTTGAGTCCTGAATGCAATGGACAGAAGTAAAGGCTAATGTTAGGCTATAAGCAAACTAAATGGTAAATGGACTTTACCTGTACAGGACTTTTCTAGTCCGACCACTCAAAGCATCCTTACGCTTAATATCACATCCACACATTCATACACTTGTGCCACTATACAGACCATGCATTGTGCAACCTGCTAAACCCATTGAGACAAGGGAAGCGAAGGTGCTGAAACACTAACTTTGGGTTTTAAGACTCATTACTAGGGCATGCTATTGGTAGCAAACATGTCGGCAAGGGGGCTAAATAATGCTCCAAAATTTTGGTGTCCCATGAACTCTCACCTCAAGACCCATGAGTCTCTCCTGAACTTGACAAAGCTTGTTCAAAGTTAAAATTGTAGATTTGCCTATATAAGGAAAAGAACAACTAGAACAGTAAATCCACAAACACATGTAACAGACGTACAGAAACAAAACACATCAACACAGGATTGCTGTAGAAGTCAAAATGTTAACTGTACTAGTATTAGTCTATGCACATCAGATAATTAGTAATATTAAGTGTAAAATAAAAAATTATATTAAAAGTAAATCGGTGTGTGATTACTTAACTCTGTTTTTTTTTTTTTATAGCTTTCAACTACCTTGTATACTTCCACAGGATAAGCAAATTCCAGTATGACATTTGGTTTTCCATCTGAGGAAGTGGTGCCCCCCCAAGATTTTGGGGGGGCGCCGCTTCCTCAGCCCTGGACCAGACCACCAACCACTGATTATTGGCAGAATTTTATCTGCTGCAACAATCTCCCTACTTCTCCTTTCCTTTATCTTCTCCATTTTTGTTTTCATTATTCTGAATAGCTCAGCCCCTCCGGCACAGAATCTCCCGGCACTCACCGATACACTCATGCATCCTGTAATGTATTTATACAGGCAGCACAGCTTGGACACACACAGACATTAATGTGGTTTCCTGCTAAGCAAGACGAGTAATGAGAGCTACTTTAAAGCTAACTGTCTTTACACTGCTGGCAGTGCAGTGTGCGTGTGCATGTATGTGTGTTTATGTACCAGTATGCATACCTCAGTGTTAGATGGGAGACTTGAACAAAATGAAAGGAAGGTAACAGAAATCAGTCTCTGCTCTTAATAATTCTTCCATTAAGATATAGCTGTGTCGCCCTCTTTCTCTAAAGTACTTTATGTGCTTCTCTGCATTTTTGAGACACACGCATTGTCAATTTTTACTATTGACACAACATCCGAGATGCTTGGACCAAATATGAAGTTCTGTTTGCCCAAAATTTGCCCAAATGCAGGAAGAAATTAATTTCTTCCTTCAGATTAGTGACAAAACAAAACAAAACAAAACAAAAAAAATGCCCACTGCACTCATCTTCATAGAAATATCTGCAAGTGAACTATTACTATTGGAGAATTCCCCCACAAAAACATAGCAAACACATGCACACACTGATTCTGACACTTTCTTTCTCTCCAAACCTCATTAGCGCTGCTTTAAAATTAAAAGTCACCCTCTGCTTCTCTATGCTTTGTTCATGGCTTGGGGCACTGCAGCTTGGGCCTTTGAAGTCACAGATGTGTGTGTGTGTGGCTTCTTACACATGCTTGTGCAAATTTGTCTATGCTCACCGACTGCCTCTGCATGTATTTGGGTGCACTCCAGTAGCCATGTGCACAACACACATGCACGCAGCATTTTTTTTCTATCTCTTCCGTTTGCTCGGGTGTGGATGAAGTGGTGCAGTAAATATTGTGTTCTGCAGTTTTTCGCTACCGAGTGAAACTTCTCCTCAGGCTTGCTAATGAATCATTGACAACACCCACGGAACCGCTGTCCCAGGAAATTTACATCCTCCCATTAAAATATGCCTTAGAGGACACAGGCCTGAGAGCCTCGAAAGGGCTTGGAAAATTTAAGACGATCCTAACCCGAACCCTAAAGAAGCTGCTCGGACTAGAACCAAGCCTGAGGGTGGGAAAGCTTTTGTGAGTCCATAATGGACTTAAGCTTGAAATTGCTTATAATTTCCTAATAATGAAACACTGATAAGGGGGGGGGGGGTTGTCTGAGTTTACAGCAATTGAAAGACCTTTTGGCAAATGTTTGAATACACACAGAGTTAAAATCATGAGCGATGCCTCCACAGCGCTGCGAATTATCAGGGTATAAATTGAGGCAGCAGTTTGCATCAGCGAGTGGATATTGGATATTTGCAATGATCTACTGTGCGCATAATAAAACGTTTCAAGTGATGCTCAGACGAAATACAAGATTTTTTGGTATCTATCTAAAAAGCTAAATCAAACTGTAGCCTCAGTATATTATGGCAGAATCTAATAATGCAGTGATTGCCATTGTAGTCGTCCCTCAGTCTGCATCCACTTTGTGTTGTTATTGTTATTATAACTCGAGACATTGCAAAAATCCTCCTCTCCCTGGATTCTGCATTAATACTGCAGAGACACCTTTTGTAACCAGAGTAAATGTTTATTCAAAGCAAGAAGGTATAATCACACAAGGTAAAAATTTAACTCAGGTATTCATAATTAATGCTACCTTAAAGGTTCTGTATGCAACATTCAGAGCAATAATAAAGCAGCTAACCACTGTTTGTTATGTAAAGATATAGTGGAATAATGCTGTCCTGTCTTGTCCTGTTGCAATACCAGATTCTCTGTGGTTTATCGTGCTGCGCCGGTCCCCACGCACGTGCACGTTAGTGCACTACGTTCATATGGCAATTACTACAGATATCAGGACAGTGTCATCCTGGAAGCGTAGCACCCAGCCTCTGATTCCCTCATGGTTAACACCAAAAATTTACTTTTTACCTTTATAGTTCAATTGGGCAACACTTAACTTTAACACAACCTATTGAGCATTCATTAGCAATATCTACGCATATAATAAGGGAGTTGGAACAAAGCATATTGTAGTTGTACTATAAGCAGATATGAGGGTATAATAATGCACCTGTCAACAACTATAACTTCTCCTGTGGGCACCCAAAAATGAAGGATGTATGGGCAAGTAATGGTTGACAATATTAGAGCCCAACCAATGCTGGATTTTTTGGTTTTTCATGCTAATATTGGGGAGTGAAAAATTCTGACATTGTTATATTGGCAGATATAACTAATCTATATATGCAATTATACAATGCAAATATCCTCCAGATATGGTTATCAAATACTTGTAGCAAATATATTTTTTAGTTTAACAATAAACTTTACTGTCAAAATGGCATTAGTTCATTGAAACAGTAAACTTCTTTAAAAATTTGATCAATTGAAATTACTCCAAGCATCTTTTTCTGCATTATGTGCTGTTAAATAAAATTTTTATATGACAGCATATCTGACAACATATAAGCTGATGCCAAACTATCAGTGATGGGCCGTTATCGGCCGGTAAAATCAGCAGACCAATATATCAATCAGGCTCTAAACAATATAGAAAAACCCGACAGCTTATAAAAGCTGAATAGGTCATAATAAATGAAACTGTAATTGTATAGTGCCTTTCTTTTCCTTCAACCACTTCAGATGATTTAACACTAATGTTTAATCTATTCACACACACACATTCACACACTTGTGACCAAGGCTAGCATACAAGATGCCACCTGCTACTCAGCTTAAACGCTCTCACACACCAGTGGAACAGCCATCAGGAGCAATGTGGGATTCAGTACTTTGCCCAATGATACTTCAGCAAGCAAACTGGAGGAGCTGGGGGGGTCGAAACACCACCACTCCACATAGGGGGACTTAAATGAGTTCTTCAAACCCAAATTGATAATTTGTGCATCGATTACTCAATCCATTTTTTATTGAATTTGTGAGGAAAATTATGTTTTTTTTGCATGCCTCTACAGTGTACAGAGAATCCAAAAATCTTGATGAATCAGAGCAAAGGGGACCATGTTTAACAACAGCAAAACTAGATCAAAACATCACTTTACAAACTCTCACGCCGCTCATGCAGTATGATCCATTTGACTATTTATTCTCTCTGTGCAATGAGAGAATGTGATATCAGTATAAATGAAAACACTAAAGTAACTTTGTAGTCCATGACATTCCCAGCTTTCATGGCATTAATATTAAAGCAGCAACCGTCGCGAACAACCCTTATCATCCATCCATACTGCACTTGCATTATTAAAAGTAATAGCTATGGCGACCATTGCAGATGCCACCCTTCCTGCTTGTACATCTGCATTATTTATCAAATTAGATATAGTAGACATCCCACGTCATGCATGTGTCTTCTATCAGTAGCTACAGTGACAACGTGGTCCATTTATTCCATCCTGCCTTTTTTCTCCATTAACACAGGGGATGATTAGAATCAGTATTTATGTCACTCTGACAGCTGAAAATAGGCCAAAATTTGAATGTCAATATAATCTACCTCTCTGGGGTAAAAGTTGCAGGGCAGTAACTACACAGAATGATTGAATTAAAAAAGCAGGAGTTTGACTTTTACCCCATCTCTATTTTATACATAGAAGGACAGGCTGTGCAGCTCCAGTATACAGATATCTAAAACTGCACAGGGAGAACAGATTGAACCTCATACAGACATAGACATCTTTTATTATTCCTGTGTGTGTGTGTGTGTGTGTGTGAGAGAGAGAGAAAGAGAAAGAGAGAGATGCAAGGGCGTTGTTAGTCTGAATGACGGGGGAGGATTTGGAGGTTTGAGTAAGGAGAGTGAAAGAAGAGAAAGACAAAACACACACAAGGGAGACGGAGAGTGAGTGAGTGAGACAGAAAAAGAGACAGAAGATCTTGGCCTTTTAACATCTCACCTCGCCTACCATCCCACAGACAGTATGTGTGTGTGTGGAGGGGTGGGGGGGTGGAGTAGGGGGATGGGGTGGCATGTCTATCTTCACCACAGGAGCCAAGCAGTCTCGCTGAAGTCAGCACTTGCTCAGGTCTGAGGGGAGACAGGTGGACACCTTGTGTGTGTGTGTTAGTGTGTGTGTGTGTGTCTGTGTGGGAGAGAGAGAGAGAGAAAGAGATAGGACCTGGTTGTACATACAGCTCTGGAAAAAATTAAGAGACCACTTCAAATTTTTCTTAAACCATCATCTCTCCATGTATGAACGCCATTCCATTTCAACACCAGCGCACCTCATTTATTTGACATAATGAAGCACTGATTAGGTGAACTACATGAACCAAACCTTTTTTAACAAGGAAACTATAAAAACGACGGCTGCATTTATCACTATCCTCTTGCAAAAAGACCAGCTGGATTACAAAAAATGGTGCCAGTGGAACCTCAAAAATAACTGAAATCATAAAAGTAACTATTATAAAGAAAAGATTTCATAAGGATTGGATCGTAGAGGACTGGATTAAGGTCATCTTCTCTAACGAGTCCACTGTTCAGCCTTGCCCAACATGGAGAGGCCCAGTGTCCCACACCCACTGCGAAACTTTGTGGGGGATCAGTGACGATCTGGGGGGCTTCAGTGAGGCTGAAATCAGGCAAATTAGGCTTCGTGAGGGACACATGAATTAATCCACCTAAAAAGTTATCCTTTTTTGCACCAGCTGTTGTATAAAGTCGCCCAGCAGCAATGTCAAAGTTATTCTGATTTTGGAGCTCTTCTTATGTTAAAACATTAATATTGTGTTGTTAAAAAGTGAACTTGTTTTGTCAGCATTACTCGAGGTGTGAATAAAGTGCTTCCTTTCGCTTTTTTGCTCATTTGTTATTTTCCGTAAAGGCTCGAAATGACAATACTGTCAACTATTGTTTAACTCAAATGCACACCTATAAATAGTTAAACCAGAGGAACTGATAATATTGCATTAGTCTCTTAAATTCTTCCACAGCTGTATGTGTGTAAGTATTCCTCTAGAAGTCTGCCACTTTCGCAATCCAACAATTCTCCATATACATGCAACTAGTATTGGTTCGTAATACTTAAACAGTGCTTGTATCTCAAAGGAAAAAAAAGAAAGAAAAAGAAAATATTCATATAAGTATTTGTACAAGTATCAACTGAATCCCAGTGCTTGTGTGCAGAGGGAAAAGAGGGAAAGCAAGAGTCAATGTTATGAATGTTGTAAACTGTCTTCCTGGTACCTTGGTTTCATTAAGAAAAATCTAAATAAATAAATACACAAACAAAAGTGTAAATACAGCTTTACAGTTTACTCTTTGACACACTGAAGAATGCATTGAATAATTAACTTATACTACAGCCATACTAATTCATTTTGCCCACCGAGTGGCTATAAAAGCAATATAAAGAAAGTATTCAACATTTCCTCTGAGGTAGACTTAGATATTGCAAGCTGTAGTGCAGTAACAATCCACAGGAGACTTCAGTAATGGCTCTATCTGAACCATTTTGTCAACCGAGCACATATATTTGAGCTATTCCTCGATGGAGCTTTCGTTGTTTTTCCATAACTTCGAAAGAAACAACATAATGTGGTCTGTACCCATCTTCACCGTCTATAACTTCCTGCTGCAAAGATACTTATAAAAATCTTCGCATAAGACTATAAATGTTAAAGCGAGGGCAGGCAACTTTTGTTGTATCAGTTGAAATACTTTTTTACATCCTGACGGCAAACAATAAACGACAAGCGCTGGATAAAAAGAGAAAAAGATCTGCTGTGCATTCCAAAATCCAAACTACTATACTATATAGTACAGCAAAAAAATACTTAGTATGTCCCAATACATAGTATGTCACATGCAGTATGCCAAAAATACCAGGATGTTCTATTACATCTGGTCAGATTTCATTTTATGCAAGTCAGCAAGCATTTCTGGCTATTCTTACCCACAATCCTCTGCCCAGCTGCAGATACGTCAAGTGGTGACAGCTGTTTGACAGCTGTCAGAAGCCGAAATTTTGGATGACAGCGCATTCAAGTGACTGATGACTAGTGGGATGGTAATATTGGGAATATGAATCAATGAAGTGAACAAAATAATCACAGAGGTTATGAACAACAAAAAAAAATGAAAATAATAATGCATATGTGAGCTTATTTTATAGATATAATTATAATTATAATTTAAGAGTTAAACATTGCAAAGTTACAACAGTTGTGCTCTCCAAGTTGATCTCCATCTCTGCCAGATATATGAGCAAGAGTGACAAAGTTCAGGCTGCATTGTTATGATGAGATTTTCAAATCATCACATTTAGCAGGAAATGAACATCGGACTACCACATGAGTCCAGGTTTGTTCGACCCATCCGCCACCTCTTACGCCCACCCTGTAGGCTTCCTCACACTCCTTGTCTTTCATCATTACCACGAGCATTTCAACCCGATGCTGTCATGCACAAGTGACAGGTTGCATCTGGCCATGTTGTCAAGTGACGCCGCAAATGCGCTTATTGAGCAGACGCACCAGGTGCCATCCGGCCGTCCAGCGGCATATACTAACACCACAACTGGTTCTGTCCAGCCGTATCATCACCGTCCAGCGGCCTTACATGTGCATGCAAAAGGTGGCTTTTAGTGTTGCGTATTTACAATGAAAGTACTGGCAGAGCAGTGGCTTTTTACAAGTTCGGAATGACAGCGGGCTGTAGCTGCAGAAAGAGGGTGTATTTTCAAACACTGTTGTTTATTTGCCTTTTCCAGATTTCTGCCTAGCTTTAATCTGATACCAAAATATCTGCACAACATTAAAACAATGACACAACTTTGATCAGCAGCCGTGCACATTTGCTTAGACACAGATGGATATTCCAGGCACACTGGCCTTTCAAGTGAACCGTTTACTGTCAATATTGCGGTGAAAGTTGACAAGTGCAACTGCAGACTAGTTCTGTGAGTCCTCGGGCAGGAGATAAGTCAGTTAATGCCTCCATCGAGTCCCCTGACCTTCTGCCACCTGTCACGCATCACCAATACTTCCAATCAATCAGATTAATCCCGCTGGCTTTCTGCTGGACGGTGGGGGAGACCGGTGGTGGAATTGGGGTGGGCAGATGAGAGGAAATAGATGGAGAGGGACGAAATGAAGGATAAGAAGAATGGCAGATGGAAAGAGATAGGACACATGGAGGAAAATCAAGGGTGTGAGAAGGTGGGAGTGAAGAAATGAGGAAAGGACGGACAGATGAAAAGATGCAAGGAACAAGGCAAGGAGGGAGGGAGATAAGCAAGGGATGATTGGATGTCAGACTACAGATAAAAAAGCACAAGGTCAACGTTAAGCTCAGAGATCACAAAGAGAGAACATGTCCACTTCTCTGTCTGCTACTCTCTGTTCTCCTCTCTCTCTTTCTCTTTCTTCTACTCTACCGTTGCGAAAATTTTCTCTCTTTCCCGGAGAGAAGAATTTTCTCTCATTTCTCTAGCATCTTCTCTCCCCCTCTCTCTCACACTATCTGACAGTAATCAGACATCCAATTACAGCAGTGCCCTCAGACTGGGGCTATGTGTGTGTCTGTGTGTATGTGTGATTTAATATATGTGTAGTAGCATTGCCGATTTTTCTGAACACACACACACACACACACACACACACAGAGAACGTTAGATCCCTGCTGATGCCTGTTACTCCCCACGCTGGGATGCCCTGCTGTCCTCCAGCCCCCATCTTATCTGGGGATGAAGGATCTCACATGTTGACCGATTGACACACACACACACACACACACACACACACACACACACACACTTCTACAGATATATAGCAAATGTGACATACTACATGGATGTAATCAAACAGAAGAAAATAGATGCAGATAACATAAAATACTAGAAATACAGACGCACACTCACTCACAATCATACACACTAATAATAATATACAAGTGAAACACACTTATACACACACATCTGATATGATGTTCTGTCTCCCTTATGTGTTGGTGTCGTGTCACACTCCTGGCAGTGAAATTGATGAATGAAAAAGCCCAAAATGTCATTGAAACTGCTGACATTTACTGTGACCTATCTGACAACTGAACATATCCACTTTGGGGGAAAAAAAATTAATTGGTCTTCCAAATGTTCTTTTTCTATATTTTAAACTACAAGAATATGTGTGTGCATATTTGCATAAAAATATTGTTTTTTTGCCACACTAATAATATTATTTTGTATAACTTTTAAACTAACTAACTAAAGTAACTAACTAAAACTAACTAACTAAAGTCAGACACAATTGTAATGAATAGGATGCATTTAGCTGTCAGTGAAAGGTTATATTTGCTCTGGTTATACCAAAGATTAAGGACATGCACATAGTCTCCTAGTAGCATAAACCCCGCCCCCTCCATGTTAGTGCATGGGCCAAACTAGAAACTCAAACTACGAGTTAAAACAATTTTTTCTCAAAGATTGTTTCTGTCAGCTGATGTTTTGTTCAAGTTTTTGTTTTTCGGATATTTTTGGTTTTCATTAGTTATCTGGTTCTATAAAAAGGGGATTTGATGTCATGATTGAGAGCTGTGTGTGTGCCACTTGCCAGACTAGCAATCCATTGCGCTGCTTGCAACTGGTCAGATGAGTGTATTTGCAAACTCTAGCTCCAAATAGCTGCCGTGTCCGAGATATTTTATTTTTGGCTTCATTTTTGTACAGTGGGGAACCATTATCCATCATTTTATACAGTCTGTGGTTGTTATTGGAAGGTTTGGTGCTATTCATTGACAATTTATTTAAAGTTTTGCACATAAACATACAGTTTCAAAGTATATGCAAGTTATATGTTCTTTTCCGACTTTTGATGTCTAGTTATATTTATCATGTTGTTTTGTTGTTTTTACTTGTGTGTTTTTCTTGTCTGATATGTCTTATAATCTCACATGTGAGAGGCCAAATGTTAAGCATGACAGGGACAGAAACCAACTAAAGCCTGATTATAACACATCCGATATTCAATCACATTGAAAGAATAGCAAATACTGCTGAATGTAAAGAAGTACACACACAGCTGCGCTTTTTACATGATACTGTACACAGTGCCTAATGGAGCATTATTACTGCATCTGTTAAATAAATCTGCGAGCAAAATGTGCCTCCAACAGTTCTCACAAAAAACATACACACCAGACAGTAACAAACTGTATCCATCTTCCCCACAATGAGCAGGGATCCACAATTCATTCGGCTGTAACACAACAAAAGCCAGAAATTTAATTCATTGCAGTTGTGTCTGAGTACACACACAAGCACATACACACACCATTTTGTTTAACAGTTTATCAGTGTTTATCTCCGTCAAATCAACAGAATCAGTCACCCAGCAGTGCGCAAACAGCCGACTGTGGAATGAAAATTGTGTATCTGCAAGTTAATGTAGTCATTCGTAAGTGACAATTACAGCGTGAAACTAAATACAAACTCACAAATACATTAAATATTCAATAGGAACTTTATCGATAAGTCAACACGGCACACATGCGGCCAATCAGACAGCCCATAGAAACTTCAGCCAGTAATTTGTTCCTATTACAATCTGCCAAGGAGCAAAATATATGGGCGACATTATGTTTTTTGAATAGCAATGACCACAAAGGCTTATTGCTGCTGATAGCATCTGTGTGGGCAAACATGACGCCTGAATGGCAATGAAAGGAAAAAGCTTGGCTGTCTGTGAATACATTATGGGTTGCGTACATGCTTGTGTCTGCATGCGTGCATGTCTCTGTCTGCGTGCTGCAACAGGCTCTATAACACCTGACACCTGCTGAAGCTATTGTGTGCTATGCAGATGTATCACTACAGTTAGATGGGTGGGATGGCAACATTGTGTGAGCATTTTAAATATTAGCAGCATCTCCGCCTTTCTCTTATTTTTCCTAACAAAGATGAATAAATGTATGTAAGTGGAGGCATTATGTTGTTTTGGATGTGCATTTATAATGAATTTTTGTAATGGGGATTACAGGATTTTGTGACTGTATTGTGGTTGAGTCAAATACATGTGCATTGATGTTATATTGTTTGGGCTATGTGTTTTTTAGTGTTAGAAAGGCTGTTGAAAAGTGTAGGTGGTTGTATCTTGAGGATTGGGAACAAAAAAAAGGATTTGTTTAGATTGTCTCTAAGCATTTATTGGCATCAAATGGGTGTTTACGGTACAGCAGGAATTCTGATCCTGTGACAGAATATCTCCTTTAAGTAAATAATTCTCAAGGATATTATGCTGAGAGCTGCCAGCAGAGGCACCCACTTTGCATATCTTTGTCACATTAACAGTTACCCTAAATCCTATACCCTATACTTAATGCAGTCAAGTTTATGATAAAACACCCTCTACCCGCCTCCCCTTAAGATACTGCGCATTTAACCACATGGTTTCCCTTTACAATCCTCTTAGGGTTGAAGCAGCATGGCAAGTGTTAAAACATGACATTGAAATCAATATATCTACTTCAAATAAGCTTACCAGAAAGACAATGAAAAATACCAGACTAAAAGGTAGTTTTTTACCACGTGCTGTATATACTGTATACTGAAATTTTCTTTTGGAAAATTATTCACTTTAAAATGGTAAAATCATCTATCAATTATTCACGGCAAAAATCATACACGTTTTAAGCGGGTGTTGGGCAAAAAACACGAGAGGTTTTCCGAGCATGTCCAACTGGAGGGAGGCCCCTGGTTGGACCCAGAACACGCTAGAGGTATGATACACCTCAGAACGCATGGTTCCACCAGAAGGGGCCAAAAAGCGTGCTAGGAAGAGGGACATGTGGAGTACCCTGCTCAGTCTGCTGCCCCGGCAAACCATCCCCAGATAATTGGATAAAGATGGATAGATGGATGGATGGATGGATGGATGGATGGATGGATGGATGGATGGATGGATCATTGTGTTACCAGATTAAATCACAATGAATTGATCCAGTTTTTGAATGGTATTAGCATTTTCAAAAATCAGCCTCATCAGCATTCACTGAGTCTTATCCAAAGAGTCCGAGCCAACACAGTGCGCTGTTTTCTTCACAGTGAATATACAGAATGCCTTATTCTTTGGCCAGGTGCTGTGAATGCACTATTGCTTTGGCCAACTTTGCCTCATGCATAGATTCCACCGGATCAATATGTCTTGCACATGAAGTATTCTTCAGGTATTGACATGCACTCTGTTGGCCTAGGCCTCTGCTTCTTGCAGCATCAATGGACACAGCGCTTGCTGCCAAAAGCTTTGACGACAAGATAAAAAAAAGAGAGAGAGAGAGAGAAGGAGAGAGAGAGCTGAAGCAGTGCTCTGTGCACGAGTCACAGGGCTCTATTTTCATGACAGAGCATAGAGGGGCTTTACGCTGGCGAAGTGACATTTCTGACAGACACACAAAGGTTTTTCTCTCGTCGGCAAGCATTTGATATTTCAGTGACATGCCCTGAACTTGACTGCACTTAAGCAGACAGAGAGGTGCAGCAGGGTGTGTGTTAGTGGCGATAATGCAGCGGAGCGATTTTGGTGTTAAGGATTATGGTGATTTGAGCTTGCACTGCGTACCTGCTCAGATAGTGTCTCAAGCACAAGGGATAAAGTGCAGGGAAGGAGAGTAGGTGATGCACATGTTTGGTGATACATTTTTCATCATCAAAAACCACCTGCTAAGTGCACCCCAGCTGTGATTGATCATTAAATTATAAAAATAGTGGCCACTGTCTGTGTGCTCAAACACTGGACAATTCATATGCAAAAACAGAGCCTGCATGGGGAATTGTAGAAACTGCTATTAGTATCTAATACTTTATTTTACTATTTTGCAAGGTGGCAAGGCAATTTAACACTGTAGGAAATGCCAAGCTTCTGCAATTTCGCAAATAGCTCAATAGCAGTTATTATCCTAAATGCACTACAATGTGTGCAGTGCCGTACAATGACAGAAAACCATAATACAGCATATTTACAAATTCTTTGACAATTAGTTTGTAAAAATAGGTGCTAACACTGCCACAGTAAAATGTTTTTGGCCATTTATTGCAAAGTATACTAGGCCCCACTGTGTTGAGATGTCTTTGGTTTGCTGTCCAACCCTGTGGTGAAAAGCAACACTCCTGGACTTCCTTCTGTCTACAAATCGATTTTCACACTTCTCTGTCTTTGTGTCAGTCATTCAAACCTCATCCATCCATATCTATTTTTCTGAAGGCCCCTAATGGTGTTCAAACCTGTTTCTCTCTTTCTTGTGCCCCTATAAATGTCTCTTTATTACTATAATTGTTTGTTTCTCTTTATTTTCCCCATTCCTTCTTGCTTCTCCTCCACTCTCAGGGAGGTATTAATAGCATGGTGCGTGCCTAAGTGCCATCTTTCTTCTTCATCCATTTCTCATGCAAGAAGTAACACACGTTCTTTCACTCATCCCTCCTTTATGCCATGCTGTCAAGTGTACATACTATCTGTCCATCTATGCTCTGACGTCTATCTACTCCTTCTTCTTAGCAGCACTCTTTGTTGTGCACCCTTCCTCCCATCCCTCCTCCTGTGCATCAAGTGAGTGATATCAGTAGCATGTGGCTTTTCTTTACTCCAACTCAATTAAGCTTCACACAAACAAAAGTCAACAGTGAGTGAGAGACAGAGAGAGAGAGAGAACCAAACAGACACTGCCTGGTTGATCCATCTAATCGTAGCCACTGTTTTGTCGCCATGTAGAAAACATCAGCCCTTTATTTACTTGGCAGTGTAGCCAGTCGGAGCATGCACTGGAAAACCTGCAGTGCATTAGAGTAAGACTCAGAGAGTAGTTTGCCAATGTAGTAGGCCAACAATGGGCACTTTCTGAAAGCTAAATAAGTTTTGAAAATTGGTTTTCCATAGAAAACACCTGGCAAGAAAGCAAGGGTGCATGTTTATGTGGTAGAAAGGTATAGCTGCATCATTAATTACTTTTTTTTTTTTTTACCACACACACTACTCTATATTTTATTTCTTGTCTTGAATCAGCTAAGTTAATGGCATATTTTAGGTCACTGTGACAGATTGTATTACCCAGCTTCATCCTGGTGCAAGGACATCTAAAGTTCAGTTTATTAGACAAACATGTTTTTATGGTGCCATGATCAGATGATTTTAGAGAAGGGTTAAAAAATCAGGAGCAGGGAATCCAATGTATGTTTTGATTGGTGTGTGAAAAAGGCAAAGTCCCTATGAGAAGTTATATCACTATCGACCCAGGTCTTTGAATAACAATCTATCTTATACTTGATCTGTATTTATTTCGTCTTAACCCCTGAGAAGTTTTATTTTGAGTTGAAAAGTACACTGCTATTATTTAATTATAATGATAACATTATAATGAGCATTCTCCCAATACTAGTTACTGAATAAAGTCTGAACACGTGAGGTTTAGTAGCTCTTCTTCTTCTTCTTCTTCTGATTTTGACAAGAATTTGTTGTCCACAATGTAGCATTAACATTGAAAAAAATAGGCTGCGTCCTGACGTGGGAACTGAGCTTACCTCATCTTTACATCCGGAAAGCATCCTGGGGAAAATCTCATTTGTTATTGTCCTCGAGAGGACTTAGTCTTAAGCCCTGCTTTTTAGTCTTTACGCATAATGGATGTGACACAACAGAAAACCATTGCCAATAACATCTGTAAATTTCATCTTGTTTGCCGATGGTCAGCAATCGAATATCAGCCAGTATTGATGCTGAGCCAATACTATCAGTGCCATCCCTTTTGGAAAGACAGATCAACATATAGTCAGATAAATGGACTGTAAATACACACAGATGCAAGAAAATACACTCAAACATCTGCACTTTCCTTTTTTTTCAATGATATCATGCCATTTGCTATTTGATTGTGTATGTATGTCTGAGTGAGTGCTTGGTTGCAGTGAATTGTGGAGAAGGGCAGCGAGACCTGTAGAAAAAAGGGTAGAGAGTCTATTGGCATTTACTAAGTACTTAATAAGGTGAGTGTGTCACAGACAAACAGGGACGGAGGACAGAAATATACTCAGGGTCAATAGCCAGGCACAGACTCACACCGAAAACGTCCTCTGTTCAAGCACACGTCATAAACAAAAAGCTATTAAAAAAAACAGATACACACAAGCATCCGTAAATACACAAAAACATGTGCACAATCACTTTCACACTTTCAAACCGCAGCCAGTGGAGCATGTTAGCTGAGGAGAAAGGGGTCGGCGGTGACGGTTTTACAGTTCAGTTAAGAGAGAGAAGTTAAAAGAAGTATGACTGAACCCTGACTACACATTATTGAGGGATCACTGGATGGAGGAGAGGAAAAGGGAAGGAAGAAAAAAAACAAGACAAAACAAGAGAGTCATTATCTTCATCCTCCAGAGATGTATTCAGGACCTCTTCTCATGATTTGAATAATGTTGTCATGGAAATGAACATCCCAATTATGCCGTTGTAAAACGTACTCCAGTTTTTTGAGGATATTGAGCCAACATTTCTATTAAAGAAAAAAAAAAAAGCCCCACCAGCTGGTACTTCCCTCTGAGACCAAAAAAAAAATCTCTAAAAAAGACATTGCTGTACCTGCAGATTTCAAACGCATGCACACCTGCAGACAAACACACTCACATTATTAGATTTCCTATTTGAGAGAGAGACTGCAGATCAATCTGCCTTCTCTCCCGGGGTACTAAAAATCCCTAGGATCACTCCATGTACCCATCTGTCTATTTCAAAATCTACAGGACAGACAGATAATTGTATATATGACAAACATCAGCTCAGACCAGAGGGACATTAACAAAAATATACGCAAAAACAAAGTGTGAGGGAGCCATGGGGTCAGGAAAAGGAGTTTTTATCGTGTTGTGTCAAATTCCATCAGTTACGAGTGAATGGTTTTGTTGGTCCATTCAGGCAAAGTTTCAGGCTCACAAATTTCGGTCTTGCTTGGTCATTATCTTGTGGGATTCTGGCTTATAAAGGGGCTCAGTCTGTTGAAGAGTCTGGATACAATATTGCTGATACTGCTCATTTGTTTCTGAGTACTAGCTTAGTCATCTTTGCTATTTTCCAAGTTGTTTTGAAAATCAAAATATGGGCAATATGCTCTCAATAAGAAGAACAAATTATCAACATACATGAAATTCAGATTGAAGAAAGAGTTTGGATTTTCTGAAGTGGCGCTGTATGAGGTACTTATCCATAGTTAGTGTATTACCTACAGTAGATAAAGATTGGCACACATTTTTTTTTTTTTTGAGAAACAATGTACTGCTGCGGATGGAAGCAGCAGTGAAACATATTTTAGCCACTTAAAGAAGGCCCTCCTGAAAAAAATCAATATCAGTTTAAGTGTACACTATATTTAAAATACTTGCTTCACTTTACCTTACTGTCAGACAGCTCTCTCTGATAGGAAACTGAAGCTGATATTTGTGCTCTCTTCAACTCCTAAAATACCAAAGCTACATTACATAAACAAACTAACCAATCAAATTTGCCAAATGTTGGAAACCTTGTCAAGACTCCAGTCATAGGGTTGGGCAGCAAAAGCACGTTGGCTAAGGAGAGAACATGATTTCTGTTTAATGTTGTTATTATTGGGTTTTTTTTAGTTACTTTTGTTTTTTAGTTAGATACTGTATTGCAAGATTACCTATTTTGGCTAAAAATACGTAGTCAGTGATAATTTTGTGTTAACCTCGATGTTTTCTGTGAATATTTTGCTACTATTTTTGGTAACACCATTTTTGCAACTTGCCAGATATATTAAATTAAATAAAAATTTCAGCATGTTAATAGAAAACGCCATTACCTCTGCATTATGTTTCCCTCAAAACAATGTGCTGTTTCAAATTAGCTGTATGTAAACAGAATTTCTATGAGACAGAACTGTTTATTTCTAACTAAGCTAGCCAATTTACTAGCCATGTGAGGCTGATGGGTTGCTTATACAACAACCTGAGCTACTATTAAAGTAACAAATTATTGGACTTAACATATTTTACTCCCTAGTCTGTGTATTTTAACTGGATGATTCACTGTGTGTTGTACTTTTTATGGGCACCTAATGTTTATCTTTTACTGGTGATACTGTGTTTCCTCTGTGAATTAATGACAATTAACTTGTGTACACTTTCTTGAATCCAGGATTTCCGTTATTAACTTAATTTTGCAGTATATATGTCATGATTCTTATCCATGGTATTTTATTTTGTTCAGACTAGTTATAACCATTACTGATTCGTGTGTGTGTGTGTGTTTTAGCAAAACGGCTTTCACAGTTTACATATTTGACCCCTCGCTAAGCCTTGCCACTCTGCAATGGACCGTCAACCTTTCAGAGCTAGCAGCCCACACACCATTATCATTACAAAATCATTATTACATGAACCCCAGGCCCAACATTTAGCTCAGAATCCACAAAACCAGCCTGAAAATAAAGAAATTCTGAAACAACTGCATGAGAATCTATGGCGCATGGCGGCGTAGGTGTCGGACAGTGCTATGCTATGATTGGCCAGTCTGCATTTGAGGGGAGGGACTTATTAAATGGTCAATTGCTTTGCAGTAAAACCTTCTCAAAGACTAACTGTTGCTTCCAAACGTTATTTGAGGTGCCGCTAGCTCGCTGCATAGCTGTATCTACATGCATCGTGAGAACAGAAGAGCTGTGTTACGTTAAAGAAATTGATCAAACCAGCACTGCTTTCATGTGATTAATTAAAGTTGTGTGTAGTTTCCTCTCTCCTTCACTCTGTGAGAGCCTACACATACTTAAGGTCTGAGTACTGTACTGTACATGAGAGGTGGGGGGTGGGTTATGTTGTTTTCTTTCCCCTCTGTTTCCATTAAAGAACATCAAAAGTGATCCGTCTCTCTGCTTGGTGCCCCTTGACCCTGTAATCCAGAAAGTGTGAGACTGATCTGCTCCTCTGTGGGCCCCCATGTGGCTTGGGGCCAATCAAGTGGCCACATAACACCATTATTTCAGCCCACTCCTCCGCGGGGATGTCAGTACTCATCCATCGATTCCCTCCCTTCTTTAATCCCTCTCTCGATATTCATCTTTTCTCTCACTGTCTACCCCCTGCCTTCTAATTCGCTCGTCCCTCCCTCTCTGCTTCACCCTCTCACTTTCTCTGTTATCGACTTTGCCCATCCCATTCTCTCTACCTCCATCTACCAAATATCTCTCTCCTGTCCTCCCTCCATCCCCTCCTCTCTTTAGAAATTCTCTATCCATCTATCCCTTCCTCAAAGCCCCTTGCGGCCAAGGCTCCATAATGAAATCTCAGCAAGCCTTATTGTGTTGATTAAAGCTGTCAGAAAGGAACTAAGAGAGGAAAAATACAGCAAGCAACAGGGGAAAACAAGGGCTCAATGGTGCGTTGCCAATGCCCTTGTTTCAGCTACTGTTTAGTCTTCCTCCCTTTCTGTTTTTCGACCTCACTTTCTTCTTTTCCTTCTTTAGTTTATATACAAACCCTACCTCTCTATTGTTCTCCAGCTCTTTCCTTCCATCCATCCATTTCATTGCAACCAGCACCTCTCGAGGTATGTTCAATAACCCTATGACCTCAACTTAATGTAATTCTGTCAAACCACATCAGCCTCCCGAGCCGGTCTCGTCTAGCTGTTTCTATTATACCAGACCATAGAATATTGTTTTAGTGTTATTGGTCCTCAACTGAATGGTCACAAGACGGTTCATTTGACCTTAAACAAATAGGAGCTGTCCCATTGCTTGCTTACAGTCCTGCAAATATGTGGTTTGCATTGCATTTAGTTTGCAAGTGTTTATTCTCTCTATTGTTGTTTTGCATCAAACAGTGGGAGGCAATTCAGTGTAGGCAGCTGTGTGATCACAAATGGGACTAAAAAATTGAATTTTCCCAACTAAAAAGAGGCTTGTAACTGATTATGACAGAAAATAAATAAATCACTGCACTTTTGACTGAAAATGTATTGCAAATCCTGCTTAAAATCCAGACATGGTCTGACTCCAACTCAAGTGGCTGACTCTTTTTGTGTTTTTTCCTTTTTTTTCTCCCGACATTCTATTACTTCAGGCCTGAACGGCATAAAAGTTAGATTAAAACATCCTGCAGTTAGTTGGGCAGCTGATGGCCTGTGCACTGAGTCTAACATTAATTCTTACGTCTAGCCATTTATTTGAGAGAATAATAATAGCAAGGTTTCCTGCATTTTATAGTGGCACTGCACCTGAAATAAAGAGCACCGCCATGAACTTCAGAGAAAATTATGACATTTTTAAGAAATAGGAGGATTTGTGATGGAGCGGGTCCGTCATTGACAGCGGTCATCACACTCATACACCCACCCACCCACCCACACACACACACACACACACACACACACACACATCCTCACACACATGGCCACTCACCAGATGCGACTGGTGAAACAGCGCCAAACTGTTTCCTCACTTAAATACAGTGTTTTTCTTGCAAGCGCACAGTGAAAGTAAATACGAAAACAGACAAAAGTCATGATGAATCTATGTGGATGGGGCCACATTTAACAACAGCACAAATACATCAAGACATCTGTAACAAACTCTCTCACAGTGTATGGAGTATACTCCAAGTGTCATTTATCCAAGTAGTATGATCAGTACTTCCCAAACACAGGCATTTTCGCTTAACACTTTAAGATCTTAAACACAGCATTTCCCACGCACTGACAAAGAGTGCGCTCAAATACTTGCGCCTGCCCAGGCATGCTTCTCATATGTGGAAGTGTTTTGTAAGATTTAAGAAAAAATGCATGTATTTGGGAAGTACTGAGGATACCGCTGGATGAATAAGACTTGGGTTATACTGCACGAATTGTGTGAGAGTTTGTAAACTGATGATGTTGTTAAAGGCGGCCCCAGTTTACTTAAATTCAAAAGACTTTTTTCCATTTTTTGGATTCCCCCCGTTCACCAGGGAGGCATGCGAGAAAAACAACAAAGTTTTCTACAAAAAAATCAAGGTAATAGAGTGAGTAACTGACATACAAATAGTTATTTTGGCAATGAAGTATTAGGGAGCAGAGGTGCTACATCACAAAAAAGCTACATATCTTATGACTAGTGATTGTTTTAACTGCCAGCTACATTGATGGTGAGATGAGCTGCATTAAGTCTGTCCGGTGATTGATAGATCAATCACACCCTACATTTGCTTCACATTAATCAATCAGAGCAGTGCATTTTGACATCCGGGAAGAAGAAAACAAGTTAAGGAAAGTGCAGACAAACAGCCACAATCAGGTGCTGATGTGTTGGGAAAAAATGCAGCACTTACTGCCTCTGCAAACATATTTCCTGGGGGGGAAAACCATGCAATAGGTGCACCAGCAAATATGCTTCCCATCACCAATATATGAAGCAATAACGTAAAAGTCAAGCAGTAGCTCTCAAAATAATTGTAATGATTTCAATTCAGTATAGGAAAACAGAAAATACACGAAGGAAGGACGCAGGAAGTAATTTCCAACTTGAAGATAACAGCCCATTAGAGCAAGTCGAGGAGGGACACAAAGACAGGGAACAATTTAGAGGAGGGAGCACATTGCATGCATTTTTCCACAGCGATGCAGTTTCAAATAAATATGTTAGCAAGGACAGTTTACTCCATCTCAGAACCACCAGTCTGCTTATTTCAATACATATCTCAGAGGAATATTGATGTGAAATTGTTTACAAATTCTGAATTTGCGCCATATGTCGACATGAACTCTGTAAATCGAGTTACTGAAATATAAAAAAGATTCAGTGTTGACCTAGCATGCTGCACACACTTTAATCCAAACAACAAACAAACAGGAGCACATTAGCATGATACATGTATTCATCTGCTATAAAAATAAGGTAAACACACCACTCATACATATCTGTGCAAACGCCAGGCCCCACACACACAAGAGCACAGGAAAAGAATCAAGCATTATCATTACCAGGCAGACCTGGAAGGCATTTCCTCCAGAGGCTAACCTTCTATTAACATTACATTAACAGAGAGACGGGCGTATGACAGCTCGACATGGCTGCATGTCAACTGTTTCTCTTTCAATTACGAGGATGACAGAGAAACCGCAGGCAATCTAGCCGGACATCCGCAAGGGGTCCTTTGAGGAGGCCTTGGAAGCAATCAGCCTGTATACCCATGACAGATCATCTAGCGGCTCGTCCAGCTGGGTGTAAAAACGAGTGTGAATTCTGCCAGGTCCTTTAATGAGGACGATGCAAAAACAATCACTGATTCTGTCACTTTGTCATGGATTGAAAAAGTGCTGGAGAAGTTGAAAGTAAGGCGATGAAGGCTTATTAAATGTTCTGAAATGGAAAACATATGTGGTAATGCCAATGACTATTTCATCATAGTTTATTTGAAATCAACCCGGCAGAGAAACTTCAAGGAGATTTGCATTCAACATTGTGCACTCGGGACAACTTTTCAAACAAATTTTGAACTTGCACTTCCATTAAGTCGTTATAGATGAGACTCAGCAAAAACATCAAATTGGAGAATGTTCCAGACATATGGTAACAGCCCTTGGACAAAGATGGATGAATAAAACACTGTGTGGGCACGATATGGAAAAGCAAATTGTGATTCTGTCCGTCAAACTGCAGCAGTGGCTGCAAACTTAGAAACAGGTGTAAATTGACAGGAAAGGGATCAGCATAATTGACAAAAGCTACGCTGCTTCACCTCTCATTTGCATTCACATCGCAGACACTCAGTTGTTACTCTTGCACAGAGCGACTAACAATGACTGCAAAAATAGTGTAAGCTTCAGACTGGAGAATGACAACAGTAGTCAGCTGTTCAGAGGCCAAATGTTCAGCACAAGAAATGGAAGAAATGCCCAAATAATGACTATGAGATAGAGAAGTGTTCAACAAACAAGGAATGACTTCTTTTAAAGACAGGAATCAGTACACGATCAAAAAAAATCACTTCCAATCTACAAACGACATGCCCCAAGCCTGCCTGCATCAAAGAATGTGTTCTACCAATTAAACTGAAAGTGTTTTAGAAAGTGTAATATTTCGAGATTTAACACACTACAACTCTCTTCCTCTAAAAGACTCTAACAGGCATTGATTTAGTGAATAATTACAGACATGGCCATGACAAAATCGCTCTGAAAAAGGGGGCTCAGGTATTTATGAACTGAGCATAACTATAAAATATAATTATTTCCAAGAAAGGCTTCACAATTCTTTGAAATATCATCAAAGTCACTATAAAGCCAAGTGCATTTTCATTCAAATGGCTCGAGCATGTTGATGTAAGGGAACATGATTGTTTGGTAAAGACCAAAGAAAAAATTACATTGTCATCATTTTTATACATTTTTCAAATGAAAATCAAATGCCAAAATTCCCACTATCCCACCATTCCCATGATCACGACCCATAACGCAAACATTTTTTCATTGTGCAGCCCTATTTCAAGAAAACCCACTCACTGTTTAGGAAAACTTGTTTTATGTGTCGTCTGTGCTCCTGTGCCTTGAAGCATTTACATTATCAAACAAATTTGAAATACTTTGTCAATAAATAAATGTATTTAGTCTAAAAAATGCGAAACAACTGATCATAACTATTGGAATTTTTCAAATTGATGGTTTTGCTCCACCAACAATCCAAACCTTAATCAGGTGCAACCAGTCCACATTAAAACCACCAAAGCTTCTAAGTCACCGCTGGTTTCAAATAATTTTGTGATGGCCAAAAGCCTTATCGTTGTTTTGTCCTGATCTATTATTTTGTAACCGTGAGAGTTGTTACATGCAGTACAGATCAAATGTATTGATACGATGTCCCATTAATAGTACCTCAAAACTTCTACTAATGATAATTAAGTAATGTGTATTTATATCCTCATAAACTAAAACTGATCCCAGTCAAAATAATGGACGTAGCCATCAAAACGACATCCATTGGTATGTGGACTCTCTTTTTGAAACCTCGAGATTGCCATTCTGCCATCTTGGATTTTTGGAGCCAGAGGTAACAATATGACATTCGGACAAAAGGTTGAGGCTACCACTAATACTGCTAGCTTGGTTAGCACAGTGGTTAACTGTGATAATGCTCATGCTAATTTAAGATAACAAAAAACAGGCTGAAAACCACTACAACAAAATGTATTTACTGGAAAAACTACACATTCAGTCTGTTAGAGGATCTTATGGTAATCAAACCAAAGACGACCAAAATGTTACAATTTACTTTTATGAACTAAAAACACTTCCACTGTAAATGTGGTGTTATGCCATGGTTATGTTGCTTAACCAACAGTGGTAGCGACTTGGCACCAACCTATTACTCCAAGCTGCCATTCCCTTAATTATTGCGTAACATTAAGGCTTAAAATAGGTTGAGAAATATAGAAATTCAACCCTAGTACAGTTGTCAAGAACAGGAAGATTAGCAATAGAGATGAAAAAGGATTTTCATACCACGTTGTAAATATGTTTATTTCTGCAGTTCAGTTGGTCATTTTCACATGGGTGTGTAAGAGGATTGACTCACTCTTGAAGCCAGCCTCAAGTGGCCAATTGTTTAACTGCAGTTATTGGAACCTCCATGTTGGCTTCATCTTTCAGCCGAGGAGATTGCTGCTTGACCCCAAGCACTTCAATGCAGTGAGTATGCACGAGTATCTGATTAGTACCCGAAACTAGTCAATACTTTTATATAAAGATTCAAAATCATTATGTGGAATGAAAAAGTCAGTGCATTGCATCTCTATTCAATTAACTGTGCTAGAAAACAGAAAAAAACAGCAAATCTTAACATTGTAGAAGCAGGAAAATGACAGAATTGTTAATAGCTCATTTTCAATTATCAAAGAATCGACTGACTGTTTCACCACTCAACAGATCTTACAGATCAGGCTCCAGTAATAATCACATGGTTCCTAATGGAGGTTTGGTGCCTGATTCATGATAGCAGGGGGCTGTGATGCCTAAATCCCTAGACTCATTACATGATGGTGGTCTGACCATTCAGTCAAGTGATTCTGCAACAACACGAATCAATACCTTGATCAGAAAATAATTCTGAGGGTTATTGGTGGTCAGGGTAAAGGCTGTTTATCAGAAGACAGAGGTTCAGGAAAACACATGACCCCGTCATTTCAGCAACAGCCTGAATCAATGGGAGGATGATCGGGGGAGATATTGGCAACATGAGAGCAGGATGAGCAAAATTCTCCTCAGAACGAAACAGTTGATAGGCAATCTATTTCGGCTACAGCTGGGACACACACACACACACACACACACAAAATGTGGATTTCACACGTACAGCGACACGTGGTCAGAGTATCGCCAAAACAGCGAGGAAAACCAGGTGTAAACAGAATGTATCTGTGATGAAATTAAAATCAATTTTCTCTTAAATTTGTGGTCCTTAATCATCTACCTTGACATCTTAAGTATCGTCATTCCCAAATGAGCACTGTGGCAGATGCACACACCCTCACACACCCTCCCCTCTGTGGAGGTTCCTGAGTTTCTCATAAAAAAGGGGAAATCGTTCCCTCCTTTTTTCGTCTTGTGTCCCCTGGGCAGCTCTTATTCCTTGTAACCAGCTGGATGGCTCCTGGCTAGTAAATAAAGAAAAATGGAAGAACTGAAAGAGTGGGAGACAGGTAGAGGAGCGGCAGGAGGCAGGAGGAGGGAGACAGGACCAAGATGAGTGAGGGCGGAGGCTTGTAAAAGACATAAGATTCATTAAGCATTCACACTGTGCACTGGAGAGCCCTGACGCCTCACAGTAAAAGAGAGAGAGCGGATTAGAGATTTGAGGGGGGTAGAGAGGAAGAGGAGGCGGGGAGAGGCAAATAATGACAGGGTGGAAAAGAAAAAACGGAGGGAGAAAAAAGTGAGGAGAAGCAAATAGAAAGATGGTGGAGAAACTGCATGTGCAAGATAGAAAAAGTCAGACTGAGAGAGACGGCCTCAAAGACATCAAAAAGGGAGACGTGAAGCAAGGGAGGGTGGGCGGGTGTGTGCAGGAGCGGGAGAAGAAGAGGAGAGAAAATGAATAAATGAAAGCTATAATGCAGGGAAGATAGGTGTTTGAGTGAGAAGGCAAAAAAGAGAAAGAGGGGCAGCCAGGAGGAGTGTTGCGGCGCCATAAAATGCCAGCTGTATGCCGCTGCAGTCTCCCCCCTCTCGTCCCAGTGCTGTTTGAGTTATCACCGTGTCTGCTACACACACACATGCACACACACATGCACATACAGGATCACCCGCCCCAGTTTACAGCATGTTCACTGATTACTTGGATCTCCTCTCCAGGTCTTTATGAGCTGAGAGGCAACAGCCACGTTTACTGGCCACTTGTGTACATGACTGTGTGTGTGTGTGTGTGTGTGTGTTAAATGATGCTTTCTTTTGTGTATAAAGTGTGTATGTATGCATACAAAACAGTCTTGCCACAGTTCCCATAAAGCAAAGTTGTGTCTATGAATTTTTCCCCCCAGACGAATAAAAGTGCCCAGCTGGATGGATGGACAGATAGAAAAACAGAAAGATACACACATGCTATCATTTCTCCATGAACACAGACTGGTACAGTACGGACCAGACCAATGTCTCACATGAAAAGCTGTATTATGGTGAAAGTAAAAGTAGAATTACCACCTCACGTTTGTTCACCTCCCTGAACTAGTCAAGTTACAGTTACATTTCACATTCAAGTCTGTGTCGACTCATATGTAGCCATGACAGCTGACGAAGCTTCAGGTATCGGTGCTGCTGCAAAGAAGCTACATATTCTAAGACATGGATGTTTCACACAGATCTGTAACACCCGCCAACGTAATAACAGCCCATAAACATAATAAACCACAAACGTGATAGCAAAAAACATTTATATATATATATATATATATATATATATATATATATATATATATATATATATATATATATATATATAAATATATATGGTAAGAGAAGGTGAAGATGGACTTGTCAAGTGTTAAGTTGTAAGTATTATACATTTGAAGTACAAGTATTACACATTCGAAGTACATAAACCAAAAATAATGACCACAAAGATAATTTTTCATTTTTATATTACATTTGTGTCAATTTTGAAAGCAAAGGATTTTCACCTTCCCACAAGCGTAACAAATTCCCGATACAGAATATTAAGAAAAAAGCAATATACCTTGTCTTACATGAAATATACAATTTGTACTTTTCAAATTAATGCTGATCATGTTCCCAAACTTACTATGACTTTGAATTTCTGTCTTTCAGGCAGCCGTTCGTTTCAGTATGCTGCGGAAATCAACTTCCACAGACTTGAATCTTGCTTGAAATAGGTAATCCATCACCATTGAGCGGTTCATTGCCTTTATTTTTGTTGTCCAAGTTACACTGTCACCGTGTGGTAATTCAGTTGTGAGTGGGGGCTGACTACAAAGCTGGTGCATTCAGGGACAGTGTGACACTTTTCAGCTCTAAGAATCAGATAGCATAAAAACACCCTTTAAAAAAAAAAGCATAAAACAGCCAAATTCACATTGTCCTTTCCAAAATATTCATGTTAAATCACTCACTTGACAATGCTATTTGGCAGCATATTATTAATTCTAGGACATCTGAGCATCCTCGTCTTCTGCACCAAAGAGAGTTTTTGAAAACGTCTGACAACATAATAGCCTTTAGTGCTGTGGTCATTTAAGAAGTATTACTTGTTCCTAGATCATTTGCTCGTAAAAAAAAGATGATTTTCATTTCACATTTGCGTGCGTTGCCCCCCTACATCTCATCTCTAAAGTTAGTGTATTGCCGTCTTCCTTCCAGGTATAAATGAGGTGTAATGTGGCTTGAACAAAACCTATATTTCCCCACAGACTGTAAGTCAGTGCATAATTACCTCAAGAAACCTTCTGTCAGAAAAGAAAAGCTTTAATCGCTTAGTCATCCTGGCCAGGACAGTGGATTTTTAAGTACATGCATGAGCTTACCCCAACGGACCAATGAGAAACCTCACAAGGAAAGGCTTGAGCCCACTTAGTCACTAATCGCTGGTTTCCTTGGTACAGTGTGAGAAGGTGATGTAGGGAGTGATCGGGTGTTATAATACATGCGCACACACGCCTCACTGACGCACACACACACACGCATGCACGCATATATGCACACACAATGACTGACACTGTTTGGTCTTATCAGTGGTTCCCATAGGCTTCAGGTCTGTCTCATTCTTTCTTATCTTAATAAGGTTGGTCTTAACTCTAATGTGATGGACTGCAGCTCTCTGGTAATGGATTTGAAATGACACACACACACACTAACTAACCTTTGTTCTTGCTCTCACACTTAAACACAAACTATTTCATGGTCACATCCACCTGTCTCTCTCAAGCTCCTTTCTCTCTCCTCCACTCACACACACCTACGCTTACAAACACACACACACAAGTCTCATCTCAAAGTGGCTGTTGGTGCTGTCAGCCTCGTCGGAGAGAGCCTTTTTCTAATCTCCCTTGTACGATCTCGCTCCCACGTCACACTTAAGGTTGAGAATTACAAGGTTAAGTCAAGACTTGAACATGCTGAGGAATCGTTCAGATCGCAGCAAAGTACTACTACAGCTCAATCAAGGCTGTAGCTAACAATTAGTTTCATTATTACAAATCTGTCTGCAAATAATTTCTCAAACATAAATCCCAAGGTTATGTCTTCAAGTTGTTTATTTCCGACCAACCAAATATATTAAATTTAGACATATTAAGCCAAGAATGGCTTCCGTCTATGCTTTCATCAAAGCCACCAGAGGCCATTGGGAAAAACAGTCATTTTAGCTGGCTGAACATGTGAGCTGTGTCAAAGTCAGCCAAAAACACAAACAAACCAACTGATGAAGGCAGCAGTGGACCAAGCAGCTCCGCTGTTCAGCGATGTTACGGAACTGTTTTTCTCAATGGAGTCTGGCTTTGGAGAAAATGATACGAGGGTTGCATTTTTTTATTGGAAATCATTGTCTGACATGGAGGTAGCGCATTAAAAATGCCCTGTAGCATACGCTTTAACTGACATTACTTTTTTTAGGTTGGACTCCATGAAGATAAAAAGTGATTGACCATCAGTGGTCTACTGCTGCCTCAGTCAGTTAGTTTGTTTGCGTTATAGACCAACAGCTCCTGTGTTCAGCAAGATAAAAACGATTGTTTGTTTTTTTCCTTAATGGAGTCTGGTGGCTTTGATAAATGTATAGATGGGAAACAACAGCCATTGAGCCATAGGGCTCAATATATTATATATTCAATATATTTCAATATATTGAATCTTGTCCCTGACCCCCCTGAAAAAAAAAGTATGGAGTAGTTTGTAATAAGTACTCCATACAACCCCCTTTCAAAAAATACAGCTTTGCCTTTAATTAATTGCGTAAATTTGTTTTTCATAAAAAGATTTAACAAATGTAAATATTTTCAATGTTTCTCTTTTTAATATCTCTCAGTTTATGTTTGGTCTATTGGTGTTAAATATACAAAGATACGGATTTATGAACTTAATAAAATACTTCCCCACTTCAAATGCCTGTAACTACATTTGATACATTTTCTGTTAATGAACAATTACGAGCACAAATATCTTGTTTTCTTCAAAACCTTTCCGCTGGTCTTGATAAAAGTTGAGCGTGGCATCACGTATTCAGCCATTTCGATTTTATTTTGATTACTTTTTGATGTATTGTTTTGGTTAGAGAGTAACTTGGCTCGTGAACTGGTTGTATAATTGTGATTCTTGGAGCGTACACTTTTCAGAGGAGTCATTTTGAAGTGCTAAGTGAGTGGAGTGGTAGCTTAAATCATAATTTGATTTAATGAGATATAGTTATGAGGCGAAATGCCCTGTTCTATTTGTCTCCATCACTGTCTCTGGGGTGATCTGACGAAATTCTGCGGGCCCTTCAAATCAATTTACAGCTCCGCCGATTCTTCTCTCTCTCCACTCATCTATCCATTACACTCATTCCTTCTTTCGATCCCTTGACCACCATCTGCTGTCTTCTATCTTTTATCCATCTTTTGCTCTCTCTTTTTACTCCATCCATCATTTCTCTCTCCCTTTTTCAGGTTTTTATCTCTCTTGGATTCCCTTTATTTCTCCCCGTCCCTCTTTCCCCACTGTGTCTATCTTATCCACCTTTCCTTCCTCCCCATCTGTCACCATCCTTAATGTATCCTTTACGTCTCTCTTTTCTCCTCTCTTCCACCTCCCACCCAATTGTCCCTCCCACCATCTTCCTCTCATTCTTCCTCTTTTACTCTCTGGGTGAAGTGAATCGCAATTGGTTCCTCCCAATCACTTCACAGAGCGAGCCCAGAGACGAAAAACGGCTCCAGTAAAAGATTATGAGGCAGATCCATAACAGCTATCAAAGCTAACAAGGGGGAGCACCAGATGACAAACACGCATTATCACACACACATTAGTGTAATGGTATCCATGTATACACAGATGCAGATGTGACTCCCTCTTAAGTTCATAAAAATACATGCAATACATGCAAAAAATGCTTCATGCTTCATCAGTACAATATCTGCATAAACAGACTAAGAGCTCCTGCACCACACTGACGCACACAAACACACACACACCATTTATTAATTCCAACTCAATTACAGCCTGCTCTTAAATATCAGATAATTAAAACAGTGTCGGCATTAATGATGGAGGGGAGGACACCGCAGTTTTGCAAAAAGTGAACAGGGGAGGGTGAGATGAAGTACAGAGCTATAAAGGAAGTGATGGATGGAAAATCAGTGGGAGAGAGAAAGAGGAGGGCAAAATAGTCTTTTGCCAATGCAACTGGGATTTGAAACGCAAATTCATAGTTTGTTTAACTTATTTGTGTTTTATTATATATTTTTTTCTTTTTATGTTATCCTACCTTTATCTCACATGTCTACAGAGTGCTCCAGGGATGCACTTTTTTTTCTGTTGGCCAATGCGGAAGTTAGCATCGACCTGGTTCCATCATAAAAAAAGCCTATGGGAGTTTTTCAATTGGATTTTGAATTACTGCAGAAAATAAGCTCAGTGCTAAACAATTATTTATGATAGTTACACGTTTTGTTCAGCAAAGTAAACTCCCAAAATGAACACCACTTTTAAGGTTTTTGACTTAATTTAACCATTGCCGGGGGCACTTTATAAAACTTACTTGTTGTTTTCCATGTTTTTGTTTTTGTTGTTTATAATGTTCTGTTTCTTAATGTTATGGTCCATGAAGCTGCACTCAAGACATATTTGCACTATACTGGATGATAAAGTTGTATATGATGCAATTGGCCATGGAAAACCCTTGAGTCTGGCAGGCAGGTGGCCATTAAATTTTGTGTAAAAGCAGACTAAATTATGAGTAATTATATCAAGAATTGATTTGCTTGAGGCTGCATTAACACAGGTGGTGGCGCCGGTGGGGTCCTTGCATTGCCATGGTTACTTTACCATATTCCTGATTCAACAGTTTCTATAACAATACCTTCTTCTGAAGGTAGAGAAGTGTTTATCTGCAAAGACCCTGACCTCTGCCTGTATTTTCTCTTATTGTGGTGGTTCTGGATGTGTAGTCACACGCCAGTAACAGCATGTAGGTGTTGTTGGGACATTTAAGATGATAGTGACCAGAGAACCAGGCCTTAAGCAGCACGCATCCAGCAACAAAAATGTGAGACAAAGAGCTGAAACATTGCAGATGAAGCGAGACGAAACACCAAGACAACTCTAGTTGCAAAAGCAGTGAATCCTGGGTGTGCTCTGACTTTTGCCGATGCGCATCTACTTCTGGAAAGATAGGTATTTTTTTTTTTGGTTACAACAAGCAGTGTAAGGACGAGGGACCAAGTCTGAATGTTGTGTTTACAAACAGTAACCAAAATTCCTGCATAGTATAGCTTTAAACTTCACAGCTTTTATTTTGGTCTCATGTCTCTCCAGAGGCTCAACTCAAAGAGCTGAATCATTTCCTCACAGGTTTTCTCTCAGCAAAAAGACCAAGACAGGCAATAAAGTAGTGTTTACTGTACTGCTTCGGCACCGATAGTTTGATAAGAGAAAGACAGAAGTGAGAAAGTCTCACTTCACCTCTCCCCCTCTCTCTTACCGTCTCCTCCATCTCCTCTCTCTGACCTCCATGTACCTTTGTTTTTCTGCTCTCTACTGCTGCGTCACGTTTTCTGTCCTGCCTTTCATGTGACCAAAGAAAGAATACAAATGGGTGCTGCACTGAACCAAAGTCAAAGACAGACAGACAGGACAGAATAAAGAAGATTTAAAACATTAAGATGGAGAGAGAGAGAGGTAGGGATTCAGATGAATGTGAATAACAGTGACTTTGAATATGAATATGAGTTCTACTGACAGGGGAATATACTGTAGAAAAGTGCTTGGAATAATTTCCGTCACATGACATCCACCTCTCTCCCTCCCCCTCTCCTTTAGTGATTCAATCTCTTTCTCCCTCTTCGTCACTCTCGTTCATCCCTCCCTCCCTCAGCCATGACAGGAATACAGAGAGGTCTCAGCTCTCACCCGCTGGGGATTTTTCTCCCTCGGGATTCTGTGATCTCTCTCCCTCTCTTTCAATTTCAATTTCAATGCCCTCCATTGGCATCACAGCTGAACAATATTGGCAAAGCATCAAAAGCCTCTCTCTCTCCTTCTTTTTTTTTCTCTGCCCTTCACCCTCTTTTCTGAATATTCTTAACTTTCAGTTTTTTTGAAATTTCATTTTCAACTTAAGTGAGCTTAACTGGCATCAGAGCTCACTAAAGTCAGTGGTCATGATTTCATGCACGACTTTTATTTTGAATGTGACAAAATTTGAATTGATACGATCATTCAAACAGCATTTTAGCATTTTCTGATTAAGACATATGGGGTATTATTATTTTATATATTCTAAATTCTAAATTATTTGTTCTATATTATATTATTTGGATTTTAGGAGCACAATTTGGACATCTATACAGTCAGTCTCAATTGGGGTTTTACGGCAGTTACGGCCTCATACGTTGTAAAAAAACAAAACAAATCACCAACAGTTTGCAAGGCTGTGGGGTTAAAAGAGAATCCCACATTTCTGCTCGGAAGGAGAAACACACCTGCTTTTAAACTTTATAAAAGACTTGGATATCATAAAGTTTTAGGATATGTGCAAATATCGCAGCGCCGGCCTTTTCAAGAAGGTGAAGAAAGGAAAGACGGAGTCCAAAAAGTCCTGCACAGGTAGGAAACTGAAAAATCCTATTTTGATGCGAAGACGCAATAGGACAAGCGGCTCCAGCTATCTACTTTTCCATATTTTGACACAATAAACGACATGTTAGGACACATTGATGAGAGTATGCACGCATTGCTGCATGTAAACCGGAGTGTTAGTGGAACATTCCTTTACATTAAAAACATAAAAAGCTCAATAGGAATAGTGTCTTTTTCAGAAAGACTGGACTATTTTGTGCATATAAGCATACCCTGTGTCTCACTTCTCGTTTTGAATACAGTTGAAGTTTCTGTCCTCTTTCACCTTTCTCTTCTTTCTTTTCCTTAGACACTGTAAAATCCACTTTCTCTCAGGCTTGTTCTGTACTGTCTCTTTCAGTTTTCAGTCCCAATGTGCTTTCGAGTCAGTGAATCAGATTTGCAGGAAAGCAACAGGTGCGCAGTGTGTACGCCCTAAGTGGCCCAAATAAGCCCTCCCAGACAAACCAAATGTAATTTACATTGCCTCAATGCAAACTCATCTACAACCAGGTCTATTTTTTTCCTTCTTATTCACCAGTTCATAGCGCTGATCAACCTTCCTCACGACTGCTTCGCTGAATTCATCCTCACCTGCACCAGGGACATCACCCTACAATATTCCCCACCAATCACAGAAGCTCACAGTTGTGTTTACTCATCTAAGGAAGGGGGCATTTGAGGAATTAGTGTCTTCTCAGTCATGAGCCTGAGTCAGCAAATTAGTCAGCAATTTGTTCTACGGGAAAGACACAAGCTGTACTGATATGAATGAGCATGGAAGAAAAATCATCTGTTATGTCATCAATTATCTTAGTAAAGCGATGTCCCAGTCACTATGGCGTCAAGCTGAGTCACACCTGTCTATCACTGCAGCTTACATTTAATCTTTTCATTTGCATCTAGATTTAATACAAATATTACTGTGGAGTAAAACTTTGTTGCAGTGTTTTTAACCTGCAGATCTTAAATGTGCAATCATTTTGGATATAAGCAGCCCTACAGTGCTATATATTTTTGATCATTGTTATGACAAAAAAAGATGGTTTTCAAGGTTGTTTCAGCACTAACACAATCTGCTGCAGTCCAGTTACCAGAATAAAATGTTGGCATTGTGTTTTTCTGCAAAGTTCTGCACAGTTATGTTGGATTGGTATGTTAGACAGGTATCATGTGAAGATTTGTTTTTTAAATGACATGATTTTTTCATCAGACAAAAAGGCTGCAAAGTAGCAGACAGCAGCGGACTACTGAGTATGTGACATTTGCAGTCATGTCTGTAGTGCCAGAGATGAGCATCACCTTGAGTTTAGGACATTTCTAGCTGTGTTTGTGGTGACAATAGCGGGTATTTCTTACCTACTACAGTTGTACAAACAGGTATCCTTTAACAAGATTTGTGGATATTTCCAGCTAACCATACCAGGTATTTTATGCCAAAACACGATTTTATCCTAACTAGGCTTGGGTGGTATCTGTTCTTGCATACCGTCATACCTTCTAGGAATTTCACCAGGATATATACGGTACATGATGGTATCAGTGTGCAGCACCTCTGAAGGCTGTCTTGCCATTTTCACTCCGCTCAATACACACACTCACAAGAAGTCAACACAAGGAATTTTAATTTTCTTACATCCATTTTTCTTATCATACAGACAAAAACAAACAAACCACTTCTGAATTCTTGTTTCTCTTTTACCAAAACTAAGACTTCCATGTTGTCCACATGATGCACATGGTTTTCAGCCAAAAAAAGAAGACCTCTTGATAACTAAATTGACTCCACCTTTTACTACAATGTCTTTATCTATCACAGACATGAGGAAACATGAGTATATCTGTTTTACTCAGCCTTTCCTGTTTCTTTTTCAAAATAAAAGCCCCATGACAACATTATTGTCAACAAAATCCCATCAGTTGTTGACATAAGGCATTTTACTGTGATCATTTGCAGGACCATGTTGTTGACAATGCAGTTGCTTGCAGGGCTTCATAAATGAGTGGAGTCTGTGCTTTTAATTGTGGAAATACAGTAGTTATAACAGTAGGCAGCTCTACAGCAGCAAGTGGTTTTTGCACCTTAACCTAACCACACTTTAAACACAATGTTGTCGCAGTATACATTTAAAAATTTTAAGAAATTTAAATACAAAAGTACCATATCCATGGTTTGCAGAAACATTGAATGCCAACACTTATTTTGCTGATTTGGTTGTCCATTAAATATGTACATATAAAGCAATGCTGTGCATGTGACCTGCTGTCAGCTTCTTCAGTTCCTCATTGACTGAACTTTGTTGCTCCTGATAAAAAAAAAAAACACTTTTCTCCCAAGTCTCTAAATCTAACTGTCCCAAGAGCCCCGGCTGTCCAGTCTATCACATGTAAACACCACAAGACTGTCCATCCCAGGAATAATGAGGTCTCATCAGTGTTCAGTCCCAAAAGACTGGATTTGTCTCATCAGAGGAAAGTACCAAAGTGTCATTGATGAGAAAAGGATGGAGACTGGCTACAAAATGGGAGATGTGTAAATTACGGTGATATTGCGCTAAATTAAAACTGCTTTGTGATTAACAAACAAATGACAGTGAAGGGGATTCTTGAGATAATTAACTGGACAGGACCAAGTACATTACTCACCAGAAGACATTTTTACTTCCCTTCTTTGTCAGCTGTATAAAATATGCATAAACTGTGTTGAATGAATGAACACTCAGTTGTAAGAATGGAGCAAAGAGAGAGATTAAAAGACAAAATACGGGAAGAAAGGAACTAACTTCTGTCGTGATCCATTAAGCAATATTACTTCAAAAGGACTAAAGACTGAAAGACGTAGAAAAGGACAAACGAGATCACATGTCAGAGGCACTTAACCGGCATGAGAGTGTGAACATGACCTTTCTGATGAACAGTGGACGAGGACATCAAAAAAAGCTTGCTGGTCATCAAAAGCTTCAATTAGCCATAGCGGCGATACCTGGGCTTTAAATTAATTCCATCTTTCCATCTCTCCCTTTTCAAAGCCTAGTTAGCACAATCTGAGCTTCAAATTAATCACTCTTTCATGTCTATCTCTTTTACGCCATCTCTTCTCCTTGCACTGTCTCCTTCGCGCTCCTCTGCAGCAGCCAGCTAAATTAGTTGTTCTCTCTCATCTTCATCACCTTTCTCTCTGTCCCGCTCAAAGTTTTCGTCTGTCTGTGACTTAATTGTTCTCCAAAGGCCATCACGCTCCGTCCAAAATCCTCGCTTCAACTCGTTTTACATCTCATTCTTTGCTTGTCTGTCCCTGTCTTCGTTTTCCAAAAGCCATCAAGCTTTCCAATTCTCATCTCGCTTTACTATCATACAAAAAAAAACACCTTCCCCCCTCTCTATTTTCCACAGGCCATCAACCCCACTCTCTCCCTCTTCTCCAAATCTCTCGCTCTCGTTTTACATTTCACTGAATCAGAGAAAACAGAGAGGTGCTTTGTCCTTGCATTTATGTTTGTCCTTCTCCAAAATGCCCAGGGTGGCGATAAAGCGGTGTGAAAACAATAAGCTGTGATCATTTCATCTCTGAAGCGCAGGCACAATCGTTGTACAATGACCAGGTCCTGAATCAAGATTAAAGGAAATGTCAGCGGCGTGAATGAATCAAAGAGTCCGCTTCAAAGAGGCTGCATTTACACATCCAAGGAGAGGAGGAGGAGGGCGGGCACATCATTACTGCCAAATTAACAGGTATACAAACATCCTCATCTGTGTAAGTCTAATCAACTAAATTACCACATTTGTATAATTACTGTAAACAAATCAAACTAAAGCAAAAAAAAAAAAACATTGTTAGCTTTGTGATGGGAAGGACAAAAAGGTTAGGAGAAGTTTCACATGAAAGAAAATTAATGCAGGTGTTTTCAATATGGCCAAATTAGACAGCTTTTTCTTCAATCAATTTTTTGTGTTCAGGAAATGACTGATTGAAAGCTGACACTGGCAACCTGTACAGAATGGACAACCATTACGGTGTGTTCACATCAGACATGAAACAAATTCTCTCCTAAGTTACTTGCATGAGTACAGTTGGTGGAGTTTTTTGAGTGTATTCGCCCTTAAAGAGGAACTATGCCCGTTTTCAAAATTCATACATGCTATATCTGCGGTCCTTGAAGATAAAAATAATATACTGGAGCTCTTAATTTAGGCTGTGTTGCCTTTTAACACCCGTGCTAACAGTTGTGCTAACTAACCAGGGAAGAGAGCTAACACACATCTCAACGCAGATAGGCTTTTGCGACGCAGCGTCAAATAAATTTTTTCGTACAAGTTGGAACATTTCAACTCTCCCAGATGCGTATTTGCATCGCCTGTCCAGAATTATCATCTATATACGCCCTTGCATTGGCTTTTTAAATATTTGTGCAGCACAAAAAATTGCTTCACGTTTGGCATGAACACACCTTTTAAATACTTGACCAAAATGAAGTTTGTTTTTTAATTTATATGCTATGAAGGAACCAGGTTAAAGAAATTAGGTTAAGCAAGTTATCTAAGAACAATGTTGCATCTTTTCAACCCTGGTCAAGACTAAAAAAATCTGATCATGCTCTTTTATATGTCTCCATAAACCTATAGTGCTCTCTGTACCTAGTTCAATGAGGTATAATTAATCAGTGTAACTGAAAACCCCTGTGTACATGTAAAAGTCTTTATCAATACTACAACTGCAATATAGAAAAACAGTTATAGTAAATGCTATTTCTCATACACAGTGCGGTCTCATAATAATGTAGCCTATTCAGATATACCCATAAAAATGCATCCTGTACTTAGTTAAAAGGTTGTCTTCTCTTTTTTTGTAGTATCAATCCCTTAATAATACTGGGTTATTATAGCATATTTCAAGGTCTTGTATGTAAGCAATTGAAAATTAATTAAAAGCAACTATCAAGGACAAAAAGTGCAGGAATTAGTGTGCAGCACACAAAAACACAGAGTACTCAACAAAGAAAACGCATCAGTATACACAAAGGAGCACAATCATAAGAACATACGCAGACTTCAAAGATGTGACCTGTACCTCACTGCAGAAGCCGCACACACACGTCCAAACACCAAACTGCAATTCCCACAGCAAATAAAGCTACCAGTGAGACAGCAACACAATAAAATACACTTGCACACACAGAGGGCCCAGAGGCTGTTGTTGCTCTTTCTATGGTAATTGCGTGATCAGGTATTCTGGTTAAGCACTCTCAGGAGGACTGCCTAACGCTATGTTAAACAGTCCATTCTGTCATAGCTGTCACCATAGCTCTGCTTTTGTGTGTGTGTGCTGTTTTTCCACTCAGTGAAGTAAGGATCTCTTCTTCACATGTATGTTTCTTTTTCTCTTTTTACACTCACCATCTCTGCAGCTTTCACCACTTTCTTTGTCATTTTGCATAAATAACACATATATAATGTGACAGGAGCAACAGTGGCAAAGTGCAACGTGGGAATTCATCATAGGGACCCGAAATTACAACATCTGCCGTACTTGTGAGTGTGTATGAGTGGAACATCTGCATATAAGGATCAACAAAAGCCCTCTTTAATTTGGTGCCAGATTTCTGTGTACTTGCACCTCAACAAAAGATTGTGCAGAAAGGCCAGGCACCTAAGGTACACACTTTCTTTTTACACTCCTCCCCAACGCAAACATGCACACACACTCACTTTCTCGGTTAATTAATGCCATGAAAAGACAACATAAGCTGACTGGCTGAAAGAGAACCAGGCTAACCAGGCTGTATTCACAATGGGCTTTAACTGACAACACAATGCTGACTGGTTATTAATGAGGGCAAACATACACGAGCATATATAAAGCATGGACAAGGAAATATTATTAAGTGAAGGCATTATTGCACAAAAATTACACTACAGTGGGCTCCAGCATGCACACGTGCGCGCGCGCGTGCACACACACACACACACGAGCGTGTATGCAGAATTAAAGCTAAGGGTTGTAAATGGCTCCAATCTGATTTACAGTGTGACTTCAAGGAATGTCTGAACAACATTTTAAGAAATGATTGCATCAATGACTTTCCTGTGGGTCTTCATTAGCTCTTTCTCTTTTAGTGTCTCTCTCTCTCTCATGCATGCGCGCGCACACACACACAAACATTTTTGTGAGCCAATTACAGAGGCAGAAATGCTGGGAAACTCTTGAGGCAATTAGATATTTATTAACAGGCAGACCCCGAGGTCTCAAAAGATGAAACATACATACACACACAGAATCTCACAGATGATTTTCCTACCAGTCTGTGGCAGGAAAAACAGAACTACACAATCCACTTCACAATAAAACATCTCTTTCAAGACATCCTTGACTCAATTGTCAATCTATTGATCAGAAACAGGCAGTTGGAAAACACAACTGCACAGTTACAGGTGGTGCAGCTTAATATAAACTCCCACTGAAAAACTTCCCAAAATTCTGAGTTCATACACTCGAACTGACTTCTTTCAGGACTTCCACTTGAACTTCAATTCTCAATCAAAGGGCTTTTCACCAAAATTTTGACTGAGACTTTCAACTCCTTTCAGGGCTTCAGTGACTTAACAACTTGATCGAATCTAATATCTTTGTATTTTCAATATGAGAGGAAACCTATATTTAGCTGGGCTGTGTCATATCATACCTTTCACAATGATAAATATATGTACAGTGTAAATATTTAGTTTGTATTTCTATATATTGTGATAATATCAATGACAATGACCTGATGATGTAATAATGTCTCACTGTTATGCACAGCAGCAACAGGAATGGAAAGTGACATTGCTATTGGCTCCATGGTAAAGGCATTAAGTTCCAAAAAAAAAAAGGGCGTTCCTAATATTCCAGGACTTTTTAGACCTTTAAGCAACTTGCTGCTTAAAGTCACATCAGTCAGTGACTCACAGAGTGTGTTTCCTCTTCTCTCTCACCTTGCACATGCAGGGAATTGATGTCACTTGGACAATTTTTCATAAGCTTCGTAAGGTAAGCCTACGTGGAGCTTGACAAAAAACATAATATTTAAGAATGTGCGTAACACAACAGTCTGTCAAAATAAATGCAGATCTGTGTGTGTGCATGTGTGTGCCGGGGGGTCTGATGGTCAGTGCTAAGTGACAAAAGAATAAGTTAACCCGTGTGGCAAAATAGCATGATATATATTGTTGCATCTGTATGGTTTTGAGATTAATAATTAAATATTTTTCAGTATTTTGCCTCATCATTAAGAAGATTATTGACACAAAAATTATCCTGAAATAAACAGATGTTTATATCATTTTAGGGCCGTGTAACCCAGCCCTAATCTTGTAAGATATAAATTTATGTTTAAAAATGCCAATGCAATTCCAATAATGAGAAGTCTTAACCCACTCCTACATTACAAAAATGTCTCCCACCACTGGAGTCCATTATATCTGACATTAATTTAAACTGACAACCGCTGTTGTTTTTTTGTCGAGAAGCAAATTAATAACTTTTTGCAGCCACCTTTCAGGTCTGCAGTGGGTGAGTGTTTTCTACTCGAAAGATGGCTTTTAGGTGGAGTATCACTTGAAAGCCGCCAATTTGGAATAACTTAGTAATTATGCAGTTACTCACAGCTGAGGAGGAAAAACACACATCAAACCATCCAAAGATGCCATCATGCTTTTGATGTAAAGTGGCTTCATTTCAAGTGCTGATCACGTATTCAGGAAGTCAAAAGCATAATTTAGCTGCATTATCATCATTCCAACAAAGTCACAATCTCCAATAAGAATTTATCCACGCTCGACACCGACCCCCCCCCCCCTTCGACTTCTAAAATCTGATCAATTCATTGTTGAGTCCAAGTGAGCATTTGTGCCAAATTCAAAAAAAAATAATCCCTCATGTCCTTTTTGAGATATTGCATTCACAAGAATGGGAAGGACAGACAGACGGACAATCCAAAACCAAACAACAACAACAACAACAAAAAAGGCTTAATGATGAAAAAAAAAGTGACTAAAGTGAAGCTTGACCGACAGAAATGTCAGTGGCAGCTGTTGGCCTTCTCTGTGTTCACACAGTATATTCTGTTGAGATGAAAAAAAAACTTCAACTATTACAGGTTGGCTCAGTGCACCACAGACAGCCTGCAGGTACAGGACTGGTGTTACAACTGTTTATGTATCCTGTCAAATCAAATGTCCTGTGGTGGCACAATTGTTTATGTAGCCTGTCAAAACTAGGGAACCGTGGAATCACATTCACCCAGCAATAAAGACTTAGACCTCTATGTGACCCTGCATGCCACCCTGAGGGGACTGACATCTCTCTGTTGTGTAGATAAACCAACCTCCCTACCTGATGATTTCTTTATCTGCGTCGCTCTGTAATCTGTCTGTGTTGCATCTGTCTCTCTGCTTTAGTGTCAGACAGGTTTCTCTTTTCAGAAGAAAAGCGCAGGCAGCAAAGATACTGGCTGGCTGGGACTCGGGCGCATTCACCCAAAATAGGGGCAGTGTTTGAAACAAATAGCCAATCACACGCAGCATGGACAGATGTAGAGCAGCCTATTTGGGAGGAGATGGGACTTTATCGATCCATTTGGAGAAATGAGGTCATTGCAGTGCAAGAAAGCATACAGTGTGACAGACACTAGAACATAAGCAAACAACTAAGCACAGCATATATAATAATAATGGCGGGTTTGTTGTGACATAATGTAATTTCAGCGAGAGTATGAGAAAGAAGTGTTTCTATGTCAAAGAACAATTATTGGAAACATGAACAATACATTGTTTCTGCTGCCGAGCACAGGCAGAATTGCTGGAGGAAAAATTGCAGACAGTATTGTGTGAAAACATAAGTTAGCAGTTTTATCACCATGCTGTCATGAAGCCACAGTGGACAAACTTGTGTCTGATACATTACTGTCGTCACTGAGTCTATACAATTATTTCTTATTCATAAGGCGTGCGTCATGCTCTCCCCATGGCTGCTGTGTTGAGGCATATGGGGACACGGTCCACTCTTGGGAATCTATGAAATAATTTCAATGCATTCAGTATGCAGCTGAAAATTTCATTCATTATTCATAAACTATGGTCAAACTAATGCACTTGCTTTGTTTATTTCTTATATATTTATAACCCTACTTCTTTATTACCTATTTTATCTATTCCTCTGATATTAGAATTTTTTTTTTATCCTGCTTTTGTCTTCTATTGTGAAGCATTTTGCTCTAGAAAGGTGCAATAAAAACAAACTTTTACTTTCTCACTTTAAGAAAAGCTTGGATGATAACTGAGGTGCCTCAGGCTACGTGTTCAGATGATCCATCTGTTCTGTGGTAGCTGTCATTTTCAGGATCACAGAACAAATCTTACATCAACCCAAAACTGAATTTACCACCTGTACTTGGAAAACACGCCTCTTAGAATTCTATCAGATTACCTTAACCTTAATACAGACTGTGCGTTCTAATATCCATACTACCAAAAGTATGGGGGAAAAACATTTAGTATATCCCAATACATAGCATGTTTAAGGTAGTATGCCAAAAATACCAGGATGTTCTACTAGATCCAATCAGATTTTGCTGTATGCAAGCAAGCATGCCTTTCCTGCTTTTCTGACCCACAATCTTGACAGCTGATTGATAGCTATCAAAAGCCAAACTGACAGATGACAGCACATTCAAGTGACTGATGACCAGTGGAAAAGTAATAAAAGGAATATAAATTGTTTAAAGTGAACAAAATAATCATAGAGATTAGCAACAATAAAAAATGAAAATAACAGTCATAAAGAAATGTAGGCTATATGTTGGCTACTATATTGTATAAAATGTTAGAATCCACAGTGTATGCATGTATAACTTAGAAGTTATTCATCGCAAAGTAACAACAGCAGAGCTCTCTGGGATGATCTTTGTCTATGGCAATCAGCGACCGGGGATTTGTTTTATCTCTGCGAGAGAAAGAGTCAAAGTTGAAGGTGCAGTGTTATGGAGTAGTATGTCCCGATCGTGTTCATACTGTGTAAGGGCCGCCGTATTAGCTATTAAAATAAAAAGAATTAGTGTGGAAATGCACCCAAAGCTTTGGCACGTGGAAGGGCAGAAGGGTGGAGAGATGCTTTCTCCGCCTTAAGCTTTTTACGTAGGCGGGGGGGGGGGCTCCCTCAGCCTTAAGGTTGCCATGTAGGTACACAGGGGGGCAGGGAGGTGCTCTCTTTGCCTTAAGCTCTCTACGTAGGCACGCGGGATTGGGAGGTGCTCTCTCTGCCTTTGGCTCTCCACATGAGTGCGTGGAAAGGCCGACCAGAAAAGAGCATACCTCCAAATATTCCAAATAACCATATTGCAAATAGAAATAAAGGTTTCTTGGACTAAAGTGGTCCTGACTGAAACATATTTTTTTATTTATTCATTTTTATTTATCTTTTTATTTTTTGCTACTTTGAGTTCCACAAGCCGAGTGCCATCTAGTAATAAATTGCACAACAGGTAAGAGAAGGTAAGAGGAAAAACATGTTTCAATTTTGGGAATAACTGGCCCTTTAAGGATGCAATAGAAACAAACTAATCTTTTTCAAGGACAAAACAGCACTGTAGTCCTTCACAAAAATGTCCTGCAGAAAACAGGGTATTCAAGGAAAGAAGTTTCTTGTGTCTCTGTTTGTTGCGCAACTTTACAATGTCTTCTGCCAACACATTTTCCTGGTCAATCAAATACAAAGCACAAGTACTGGATAGGTAACCTCCCAAGCATTAAAAAGAGCACAAGAGAGCTAATGTTACTGTGACAACTTTCCAGAGGTTTGCGATCCTACCTCATATAAACCATCTCTGTCTTACAGTTTGATTAAACCTTCAAACTACACTTGCTAGTTCATATTTCATCTTCTATCTGTAGCCAGCAGCAGTACGCCCACACCGGCGCCCCTTAGGTTCTTCTAGTAGTACTGTTGTTAATGTGAATGTGCCCATAACGGTGCAGAGAGTAACTCTCTCATGCACTGCACACTGCGTACGGCCACAAGATGAGAAATTTACTGACACCTCTTCCTCACTCATGCATTTTTTATAACAATGTTACATCCAGGGTTGTTATCCCATTTGGTTTAAAATTGTGCTACAGGCTGCTCTGTATGCATATCTGACACTTTGCTGTGTTGCTGTGCATCCATGGTGCTGTGGGAATCTCAAGCTTCTCCAGACCTGATGGCATTGTGACAAAAAGCAAGCTTTTAATAACAGAAAATTCAAACTTGTGATGCATGAAGATGTGTTGTTTTCTGGGTGTGACTGCACAAAATCACAGCGTCGCTTTGTTTGGGGTTGTTTGTTCTTACATATAGTAAACAATCCAAATAGCATGTTTTATTTTTATTCCCAATCTCTATACCTGTTATCTGCCTTTACTTTTTTGGCACTTTAAATTTGTTTTTACTGGCAGCCAGAAGATTTACAAAAAAAGACAAAAACTTTAATTCAAGCCTGTTTTGGCGATCATAAATCACAACAAAATCAAGTGCTTAAAGGCAATAAATACATAAAAATGCCAAGAAATTAGTTAGCAGGTAAACAAGAAAAGCTTTCCGTTTTCTTATCAAGATAGCCATCTGTAAGTCCCACTTTTATCATTTAGGTCCCACTAATGTACCTTTCAAAGGATAAAACATACTGACTAGCAACGAAAACAGCTCACCTCTCTCTGCTGACCCCATAAGAAAATGTATAGGTTTGTGTGAAGTGTCAGTTATGACTTCACACAGCCAGCCGACCCGTTGAGACATACTGGCATTTTAATAAAGTGTAGGACCCTGGCACTTGACTCTCCACAGCCCTGGAGGTCTATCACACTCGGGTCTCGGGTTTCAACATTACACCGCTGGCACGAGTTAGGGCAGCAAATTTTATGAGGGTCACACGGGTTGAGAGAGCAAGAGACGCAGAGGTTGAGATGAAGGAAAGAAAGAAAATCAGTAAGAAAAAGTGAGCTGGAGAGAGGAAAAGGTTATCACGAGAAGGTGGTGAAGCATGAGCAACAACGAGAGCTGTGAAAACTGGAGAGATTCGAGCAGCCAGGGAGACTAGTGTGAAAAAATAACATTGTCTGATGTCATGTTCTGTCATTGCTGGTGGGAACAGCAGGTGTAACAATACCATTAATAGGCCAGTTCACACCTGTGGTGTACCAGACAGGGGGCAGGCTGGTGATGATGAGTCATTGCACTCCCCATGGATCATGGAAAGAGAATTTAAATAGACCCAACTGCACTAAATCTAAGGACATCTTCCTAGTATTAAGTCCCTTTAGTCAAATTCATATCTCAGCTGTCTCAAAACTAAAATATCCCTCTTTAGTTTTTTCCCTGTCTCTGTGTTTGATATAAATTCAATAAGCGATATCAATCAGGGATAATTGCATTTGCAGAGTCGTCTCTGGAGTGTACTTTAAGTGGCCCCAGTATTTAGGCGATTCACTGTATCATAGAGCATGTTACAGGCAGGCACAGGCAGTTAGAGTGTAAATCAGTGAGGGAAGTTTTGCAGTACTGTAGATCAATAGGACGAAGCTAATCCTGCTGTCAGTCAAGGACGAAGCTAATTCCACCGACAGTCGACAGTGAATGCCTAATTTTACTGAAAGACAGAGAGAAAAAGGCTCATTCCAGTGGAGGTCAATCTCAACACTAGTTTCACGCAATATAGGTGAGACAGCTATTTGATGTTGGTAGAACAGGCACCTGAATTTTTAATCAGCACTTTGTCTCCTGAAAGCCTTTTCTCTTGTTGTGTTAAAAATGAAAGCAAATCTAGCCTGTGTGTTTCTTGACATATATGTAAGCTAATACCACCTTCCCAACAGAATTTGCATGTACAAGCAGGTTTTTCAAACACGGGTAAGCCCGCTTTAAATAGAATAAAGACTGTTGTCTATACACGGCTCTGCAGCAGATGAGCATGTGTGTGTGGGTTGTTTTGGTGTGTCCGTTCAAGACACCGACAGGCCGGAGCAAGCAGCATGGACAGAGGCCTGTGAGAACTTAACATTGGTTACTTCTCTTTATATTTTTCTTTCTTATTCAGTATATCTTTCAAACTCAGTGCACTCTAATTTGGACAGATGTTTTAGCGCTGCTTATGGAACAAAAGGTGATTGTAGTTTAATTAATGACAATCGGAGACAGAGGCGATAAATACCTTTGTCTACTGCAAAATCATTTGACCTGGGTGTAAGTGCTGATTGTTCACTTTCTCACTGCATTAAAAATCCATATATTAGTGGGTGATAGCAGGTTTTTGCACAGTGGGAATGAGGCTTAAGTAGCTTCAAGAGGTTACATTAAAATGAACCAGCAGTCTGGCCTGCATTTAACCTTATAATACTTAGACTAATAAGCCATTCTGCAGTGCCATAGGCATGTTATCTTTTCATTTCCATGTCTTCTACTATCAATCCAGTGAATATTTAAGTCTCCTTTGCAGGTTTTTTAAATGTGTCAGCTTAAAACAGTCAAACTAAGACAGCGGTTTGAACAAACTCAAGGAACTGCCATTAGCTTGATTAGCTAGCTAGTAACAGTTGAAAAACTTTAAGATTTAGCCTACAAAATAAATTATAACAACCCAAAAATAAGAATCATGCTTTTGTCTACCTCTGCCCAAAATGAAGGGCTCGCAGTTTTGAAAAGAACCAAAAATTTAAGTTGAAAATCTGCCAACATATAACTGTATTATTGCTGATATGTGTTGGTCGTGAGAAGCTTGACAGTAAAATAAATGGACTCTCTGAGGTTACTGGATTAGAACTAATTCATTAGAAACTGCATGGCAGGTGATTCTATTTCAAATAAACAGCGGCTCTAAAGACCCAAATTCACTGAACTGATTTGCCTCATTTGATGCGTGTCAATTGATGCTACTATGGCGCACAGCAGGCATCAGATTTGCAATCCCAACACCACAGAACCAGCAGTATTTGGGGAGAAGGTTGGTTTCATATATATACAGTCATACATTTTCATGTGTTTAACTAACAAATTAATGTTACATAAAGAAGGAAAATTGTGGATGTGTGCTGATGCTGTCATTGGTTGGCATTTTAACTTTTATTTTTTTCCTCTAAGTGGCTGAAACATAGAGCACAGCAAATTGTAACTCTTTATCATGTTACTGAAGCAGTGTTTTTAGCTTTATGTAGCAAGTTAAGTTTTGTGAATTGGTTTTGTGACATAGATTTCAGTGAATTTTTATGATCGGTGATGCAGTCGCATCTTTATTTTTTATACCCCTCCATAAGACATAGGCCAAACTAAAAACTCAAAGTGCACACCAATCAAATTTTTACCAAAGATGGTTTCTGTCACTAACTAAGGGTACTTCTCATCATATCACTCACTTTCATCTCATGTTTGTTCACGTTTTTTTTTTTTATATACAAGTTCAGTTTTAATGAGATATTCAATTACATAAAATTTTCCGCCATGATTGACGGTTGTCCGTGCCAATCCATGTGCTCACATTCAATGGAGCTGCTTGCAATTGGTCAGATATAAAAAAATAAAATAAAAAAGATGTACTTTAAAATGCAAGCTTCAGATACTCTCAGTGTATTTGGGCCTCAAGCCACTGTCACCACAAGGCAATGCTTATTTTATTCTTACTTAAACATAAAATACTATGATATAAGTATGTATTAAATATGAAGAGTTCGGGTCTAAATCAAATCTGGAAGTCTGGAGACAAACTTTCTCGTTGGTGCTGCATTCAACATATTACTGAGATTGCATTGCATTAGTATTCTCCTGGAAAGGGAACATTACATCCTTGCTCCATTTACAGTCTGACGAGCACCTGCAGTTGACTACAGGGCTAGTCTGCCTCCACTGTTGGTAAGATCCCAGAGAGAAAGTGAGAAGTGGAGGGGCTGATGAGATTTCTATTCCCTCCCCACATCATTCAACTTCCTCACTCCACATCTGTCTTCCTCTCGCTGATTTCTCTCTCTGCTCTTTCGCTTTCCACTCATGTTTTTTCATTTCAGGTTTTGCAGTTGTAGGTTTAGTGAGACAAAATGCTGCAGCGGCGCACAGGCGAATCAGCAGGAAGACCACAGGTGTTTGAAACCAAACGCCTACCGCATCCCGCTGCCCCGAATAATAGATCAGACTGCCTCCATTCGTGTGCCAGGGCTGCTCTGGTGATTAATTGGGCCGGGGTTGCGGACCATGTGCTCGTTGTATTGATGATTCAAATCTGGTTTGTTGTATTTATGATGAGATGAAACCTGGAGGATCCCTACAGAGGAACTGGGTCATTACGGCAGCAGAAAACACAGCAGAAGCTTTGATATTGTAGAATCTGCTTTTGGAATGGAGACGGACTTTTTTTCTGCAAGGACCCAGAAGAAAAAGGGCAGCATATGTATGGCAGGAGAATACACAAGGCAATATCTATATAAGAAAAGGGACACCCACTGAGGCACACAATAAATCACCCTGTAGTAAGTCATCTGAGGCTGTCAATCATGGCTTGAACAGAAATATATTGAGCATTTCTTAGAGAAGATGTCATTGCAAATTTGGCATGCAAAGTTGGCATCTTTTCCCAGCCATGACCGCACTCACATTCTTCTCCTCCTCTTACTCAGACTTTTTTCGACACACATAAATATCAATCGAATCATACTGTTTACATTTGCTCTTACCACTACAGCGCCCCGTAGATGGATGACCAGCATGTTTTCATTCTGAACTCGTTAAATAGCTCCGCTCCTTTTTTTTGGTGTAAGTGTGCAACGCCAAAAGGCATCTTTTACATGTGGATGGAATGCCGCAGGAGAGCATCAGGTGAGAACGTGGGTATACAGACCTGGGCGCGGTGTTATTATATTTTACCGAGCAGCACCTGACGGCAGCGTCAATCAGGCAGAACCTGTTGCATTTGCATGGAAAATGTCAGAATGGCATCAGGTTGTAAAACTGCCGGTAAAGACATAATATAAGCAGCACAACAGTGTTTGTAGGTCGGGCAGCAATTGAGGTGGATGGCTCCCACAAAGCCGGAGTTTGATACAGGAGTCCAGTGTTCACTTCCCATTTGAATGTGATAGGTTTTCATCTACACCTTACCATGTGCCTTCTTGCTGACTTAATCATCCATGACTTTGTTGCTTAAACCTAATTATACTATAAACCATCTGTGCTGTTGTTGCCACGTCATCCCACCATGTGCATTTGATGACATCACTGTAGCGACATCCCGGTAGTGTAAACAACAGACGCAGCAGGATACCTAATTCATAATATGTTGACCTGGAATCTACTGACGGAGCTGCAACATGTGACGAGTTGGGATGAGAACGTGTTGGGATGACACACACTGATGACGTTTTTGTTGTTGCGTAACTGCCAACGATGGAGGTAAGTTGTAGCCTTCAATAGACGCTCTCATTGTACAGTCTGCATACATAAACTTGATGTTGTACCCAAATTTATTAGATCCATTTCACACAGTGTAGTTTGCACTGAACTTACAAGACTGCTAAAATCTCACATTCTGCAGGAGGCTATAGAGAACAAATATATCACTGGCTTTAATGACGTTGACATAATCCATGCCAGGAAGGACTCACAGGGAGTTGAAGGCAACACCAAATGCGATACAACTCTCCCAGACAACCACTCGTCCTTGTAATTTTTCAAAAACCTTTAAAACTAATTCATAGTTCAGTTGTTAATGAAGCAGATTAAGAAACTTCCGACTTTGGGAAACAAATTGATGCTCTGTTCATTATTAACAAAAAAAAAAAAGAAAACGGACACTGACAGCCTTCTGTGGGAGCTTGGCGAACAGCAATATACTGGAGCGGGATAATGATCCTCCGCTTTACATCCCTATGGCTTCCAGTCAGAGTGATCATCTAACTGTGCCTGGCAGTCGGACAGACAGCTGCACAACCAATTAAGCTCATTCAAAAGCAGGCAGTTTAATTAGTTGAAGGATAGTTGTTGGAGCGGCTCATTATGAAACATCCATTGTGAAAAACAATAATGACCTAATGTAAATTTCTCAGTATTTCTCTGATTACCTCCCATAAAATTCTGCTATTCTGTAAACTGAAATTATCTAACAGAATTTCAACATTAATAACCCATCTCTTGCCAAATTAAGTGCCAGAATGACAAGAGCAGCACCTGTTAAACGTTTGAAACCTGGAGCATCATCACTTTCCTTACGCTGCTTCAGATGCCTCTCACAGGTATTTCAACCTTTGAACCCTCAGCACATTGGTGAGATTTCTCTAAAAAACTCGTGGAAAAACAATGAGCAACTGCGTAAAAATTGTTTAAAAAAATAGTAAATTTAGAAAATTGTTTTTTAAAAGTTAGGGGTAAAATGTCTAGTGAAAAAAAGAAAGAAAAACTAGGGAAACTACATTTATAATTATCAAAATTACATATTTTAAATAATGATGCATAATTATTCTAATTTCAAAGCATTTATTCCAGGTAATTTCTGTTAAGTTGGGTTTTTTTCACTTCTATTTTGTTTTTTTGTTTTTTTAATAATTATTTTTATTTATTTATTTTTACTAATTTCAGGTAATTTCCTTGTGCCTTTTACTAATTTCTTGCTTATTTGGGGGTAATTTTTTATTTCATTGCTCATTGCCTTTCTCCCATGTTTCTGAAAGAAATGAAGCCAAAAACAAGGTTTTTATTTGTTTTGAGAGGATATTTTGTTTTGAAAAAGCCATTCAAAGACAGAGTAGGCAAGAGCACCTCGTATGTCCAAAGTTTACAACCCTTCCACCGAAAACCCGCTGCCAGCCTCTCTCCCTGCTTGAATGGACACATGCACGCACACTAGGAAATAACACATCGCAGGGTGGCGTGGAACACACACAAGCAGACGCCAGGCGTGCACACGCACACGGACGCACACACCCACGAGTGCAGCCGCATGAAGACATATGGTCTTTCCCACCATAGTGGAGGAAGTGTAATGCAATAAGCCAAGAGAAGCTTTGGCAGCGTCTACATGTTGTCTGTGTGTGTGCATGTGTGTGTTAGCGCTCAGTGTGGTGTTTCCGAAATCATCGACCCTACCGTTCCATGAGGAGGCCATTCTGCCTTTACGCCTCGGTGAATCTATGACTGCAAACCAGTGAAACAGACAGAGAGGGAAGAGGGAGTGCCTCGACTGAGAGTGGTAAGTGGAGGAAGGAGGGGTGATAAACACAGAGGAATAACATGTTTTAACCAATAGAGGGAGAAAGACAGAGTATGCAAGAGAGAGAAGGAGGGAGGGAGAGAGGAGAGGAGAGGAGAGAGGAGAGGAAGGGAGAGGAGGAGAGGAGAGGAGAGGAGAGGAGAGGAAAGGAGAGGAGAGGAGAGGAGAGGAGAGGAGAGGAGAGGAGAGGAGAAGAGAGGAGAGGAGAGGCTGCTTCAGAGACGCAGGTGTGCATTAGATGCAGCAAAGGAGAAAGTGACAGAGAAGTTGTGTGACTGTGTGTGTGCGTCGTGTGAGTGTGTGTATGTGTGCGCGCGCAGGTGTGACTGTGTGTAATTTGCCTAAGCCTCTGGATTTGTCTCTTCAGAGCGATTCTGAGGGAACATAGGGCTTAGGGCCATCACACTGCAGGGATTTGTTACACACATGCAGGCCTGTGTTTGCATGGATGCGCACACATAATCACATTTGGAGTGTACAAATACATCGATATATCAATTTAATGATCAACGATTCAATATCAGTGATGCATAGTGAAAACATCTATACAAATCTTCATCTTTACAGAGTAACTAAACCTCCAAGCACTTATTTCAGCTGACAACACCCACTGCAAGAAAAATCTTCACACTAAAAATAAAGCTGAACCATGTTGGTGGAAAAAAAAAACAGCAACGTTGAATATTCATATTGAACTACCAAATCTGATACACTCTGATACTGGAATAAGTCAGGTAGCTCTAGTGGTTTTGGTGGCACAATCCAGGGCAATGTCCAGATAAAAAACAATAACTTTCCATGCCACTATCGCCGCCGACAGGTTGCTACAAAACACCCACATTTGGCACATAAACAGCCACTGAAAACATCACGATGAAGTGCTGAAGCAGAACTGGAATTTCCAGGGTAAAGGCACCTTAGCCAAATCTCTGGGGTTTAGTTACTCTTTAACAATCCGCCTTTATTTTGAAATTGCTGTGGCATTCAAACAGTGCTAGCAGTCTAGTCCCAGGCCAGCAAAGCCCCTGACATGCAATAACTTAGGATTGTTTTGTGCCATACTTTTATATCAGAAAATAGCGCATCGTTGTCCAAAGAATCATTATATTGTTTCGTGATGAAATTTGTGATTTAGACCCCTAACTGGCATGTGCATACAAACACCTGCCCAAAAACTGGCAGTCCTTAGCAAAGAGACACAAACGTTCATCAGGAGATACAGCCATCAGAAAAGTGATTTTACACGTCTTAGTGTGGTGTTGTTGTTTAAAAACTACTTATCTAGCAGAGCACAATGTGATAAACAATCAAGCCAACATTTGAGATTGTGTAAAGAGAGATTTATAATCACTGATTAGGTTTTGAGAGTGAAGACAAGGAGGAGAAGTGTTTGTTTTGTGAGTTCCAGCTACAGTGGACATCTTTTCTTGCCATCTTCCACTCTCAGTTTTGCATTCCTTCAATAAATCTTAAAGAAAAATCTATTTAATTTCACCTAAAGTTAAGTGTCACCCATTTCCTGGAGGCTTTAGTACCTCCATCTACTTCTGTGGTCCATCTGCTTTTTCAATTATGGAACTTTATGAAAAAGATATGCCCCTAATGCACCACATATCTGCCTGTTAGCCAAAAGTATCAGCATGTACCCTTTTATGTTCGTGGGAGCTGGAGGAAATGGTAAATTAGCATAAGAGCACATTTCAGACTAAAATGAACATGCACGATATCTAGATTGGATATGAAAAAAAATGTTTTGCACTAAAAAAATCATCAGTACTTGTCTTTTTACCTAATCTTTACTGCTTAAATGTGTTTGTGCTCACTCCACAGTCTTTTAGTAAGCTTTACTTGACTTCGACTCTTTCTCTGCTTTTGTGCACACTCTCTTTCACTATCCGAAAGTTGATGAGTAGAACGAGGGGATGACTCTGTGTGTGTGTGTGTGTGTGTGTGTGTGTGTGTGTGTGTGTGTGTGTGTGTCTGACAGTGCCTCGGGGAATGCAGACTTTGAGCGGATTAATATGATCTAAATATAAACACCGCTAATCAGGACATCAAAATAGGCACGGGGAGACACAGATATATACACATTCAGACACCCTTTCATGTGCACCACACACATACACAGAGACGCACACACACACAAACACTTTGAAACTTTCATGTGCACAAATATGCATGACCACAGTGTTGCCTTGCATCTGTCTCATTCTGTCATTTTCATCTTTTTCATCTTTCAGCCTCGGAAAACAAGTTTGAGGAGGAAACATTCAAGGGTTTTCAAAACAAGCAAGTCATCCACATCCCATGGTTTATAATGTGATTATAAGTTCAAAAACGGAACGAAAACTCAGAAGATGTGCCCCATACAAAGTGTAGGTGTGATCTGAAGTGGCAACAACAGCGGAAACACTAATTGGTTTATGGTTCGTCATTATAACATAAAATCCCCAGCTACTATCGGCATCATCTTGAGAGTAGGATGCTATTTATACATATGTGATTACCTGCAGTGCACATAGTCACAGTTAAGATACAAACACACATACAGTATGTCAATAGTCCGAGGTACTCCAAAGAGGAGTTAATAACGTGACCCGCTGGGATGAGATCTCATCATCTCTCATAATAGGCTACATCATTAGATACAGGTGCATGTATGGATGTGTATGAATGACAGGTCAAAAGACACACTGCAGGCAAAAAGCAATGTGCAGAAAAAGAGGCGAGACAAACAAAAAGTAGCACTGCGGAGAGAAACAAAGCCATATTTTTTTTCTTTCACTGAAAGCTTCCTCCATTCTGCAATGCCGTAACAACAGCCGGAGGCATTGTGAGTCCAGTGTCGACCACGACAAACACACCCATACACACTCAGAGGTAACACAAGCTGCAAAACACTGCTTGTTGCGCACCACATTTCCTTGTATTTTCCACCTCATGAATTTAGAATAGGGTCAGAGCCTCCTGGAAGAACAGGTGCACACCTTTTTTTTTTCTTAGTTTTCCACGCTTGTGAGGGACTAGGGTACACACTTATATGCACTGACCGCACTGCCAGCATGCTACAGAGTGTGTGGGAAGTAAAATGAGAAGAAACCTCCCTGGAAGCAACGAGGAAAACTCTGCTGGACACCGCATCTGACATCATAAACTTTCTCCTTCACAAACAAAAACTCCGCCGCCCCGTCTCTGCTTCCCTGCCTGCATTCCTCCACCTCCCTTGCCTCTGCTGCCATAGCAACACAGCAGCCAAAAAAACACACATTCAAATAATGAATTCAACCAAACGACTAAATAAATAATTTGTGAGGAATGGATTTAAAAAAAAATCAATGCATGAGTAATGCTCAGCTCTTTCATTTTAACTAGATATTTTATTGGATGTCTGTCTGTGTTTAGGTACTTTGGTTGCCCATCTGTCCAATAAATAAAACCTGATATATACCAGAAAATAAATTTACCAACAGTTTAGATGAGAAGGCCCTGAGGTCTCAGTATCAATACCAGCTCCTGCATTTTGTGCATAGGAATGACTTGAGAGAAGCATGGAAAATATGAATCATTTATTCCTTTAATTAAATTCCTGCATAAATTAACATATTAACCTCAACATCTTACATCAAAGGAGAGCAATTTTGTACGTGTGAAGGGGGGGCGACTAAAAAGTTGAATACTATAAAAATGACAGAAAAGACTAACTTTTGATAAGGCGAAAAATCGTTACACCCACATCCACTGCCAACATAAAGAATATTCAATATAGTGTGATACAGTGTTTAATGAGTCTGGTATTATCTTATGAGTAATGCAGAAAAGACTGGGAATTCCCAAAACATAATATTTTTAATTAAAACTGTGAGTACAAAGATATTTACCAGTAAACACAAACACCAAAGACAACACACATCTGTTGAAACCTTAAAATTCATCCAACTACACTGCTCCTTCAACTGTTATCTTTGTGTTTCAACAGACAAGTGGTAAACAAACTCGAGCATGTGCCCTCCGACTGGTTGGATTTTATGACGGGGTCAAAATTGTAGTGATCAAAATCACCATGGCAACAAGACGACAGTCTGCTCCTGATATTGACTGCTGTCCCACAGTCTTGACCAAATGGCCTTTCATTGCAGACCATTGTATCTACACCTTCTGCACACTCAATATTTCACATAAATTGCATTCAAGTAAAACAAAAAAAAAGCTTTTTAAAGAAGTAAATTGCAGGAAAACATTTGTAGTGTAGGTAAACAATAAACTTTTAAAAAAAAAAAAAAAAGCTAAAAATTAGCTGATAATTCAGTCAACCCCTTGTCATCCCGAAGATGTCAAATAGCGACCCTCAGTGTCTGATATAAACACTCAAGGCGTCCTTCAGACTCCAGTGTAAACCCATCTGAGGGGAGGTGGATGAGTCAAACAATTACAGGACTTTCACCCAGGAGACAACTGTTTGTGTACCGTGTGAAAATGAATGTAAACATTGAGTTTTGTTGAATTATGTAACATAGTTAGCATCTGGTGACAAATGTTACATATATCCCATCACTTATGTGGGACTGTAACCAGCTCAGGATGATGTCAGTAAAATCAGATTCAGTAGTTAAATAAGAATATTCAGTGATTAGTTTTTAGCAAGTATAAAGTTTGAACAGGGCTCAGCATGACGTTCAATGTAACAGTGCCATTCATGTGATATAGTAAACAAGTTAACAGCGCTAACAACAGATCTCAAATGAGCAACAACATTTTTTGCCAACACTAAAAAATCAAACAAAAACTGGAGACTATGTCGTATGCACTTGTGAGTGAGCTGTAAATTCGAAATTCTTCACTTTGCGGTGCGGTCTCTCTCTCCCTCTGTGTCACTGCCTGCATGGCCTCAGCCGCTTGTACCAAAGAGTAGCGTGAAAGAGAGCACTCGCAGAAAAATCTGGTGACCAAAACATCCCCAGAAGTACACTGCACAGCACACTAACTAGCAAAAACAACTGCTCTCCTTGAAGCAATCTCAGTTGACTGAGGGGTCTCCAACTGATGACTTGAATCTTCAACTCTCAAGGAGCAGCCCTACATAAATGTAAGTTAATTACGTAAGTAAAGTAATGTATAAAAAATACTTATCTTAACCCAAGCAATCATCATTTCTCTAAAAGTCAAAGATTTGAATCAGCAGTCGGAGACTTCTAAGTCGACTGAGATCTCCTCAGTTGAGCAGCCGTTTTGGGAGCATTTTGGTCCACAGATTTAGCTGCAGAGTTCTTCACTTTCATGCTGCTCTCTGGTACAGGCAGCTAAAAACCCCGAGTGAGTCAGAGTGAGATGGGAGCAGCTGTGAGTTCAGAGGAAGAGAAGCTTTGTGGGGTCAGGCTCAGAGTTGACATTATCGTATGCCTCCTGCTTAGAAGTGCAGAATTTACAGCTCACAGCAACTTAACACAATGCAGTGCCCAGCTTTTGTTTGCTGTTGTTTTTTGTTTGTGGGGCAAAAGTTAATAATTTCTGATACTTTGTTGCCTTTACGTAAAGTTGTTGAAACGTACATATGTAACCAGCACAAAACTTACACACCATCCATGAGCATCCAAAACTGATGTTGTACCTAGGGCATCATTATTTGAATGGCCAATGACCATACTGCCACATCTGACAAGGTTGGACTGAGAATATTAGTACAGTCCCTTTATTACAAAATCAATAGATCTTTGTCTTATTCTTAAGTTAATTGTTATTTTCCTTTTTCCAGAGAAAATCCAGTGGAATCACGTCAGGGGAGTTGTAAGATTGGGTTTTATTTATTTTTCCAATTGTGAAGGTGGAGTGTTTACCCCTCAAACTGGGTGTTAAGTTGTTCTTTAAATACATTTTATACAAGAACAGTATCAGTGCATTATTTGTTCACAGTGAAGCACAGTGAAAACATTTCACAGCCACATTTCAAGCCAACAAAAGGCGAGTCTATCAAAAGATTTTTAGTAGAATACTACTTTAAATTACTTGAAGCTGCAGGTTGCGAGTGTTTGTTTATCATTTGTCTCCCAGGTTTGGCATCCAACAAAGAAGTCCCAGATGTTTGGAACTTCCCACCAGCTTGTGGACACAATGAGCATAACTGAATAGACCATTTTAATTGGGATTGTGTCGCCAGGAAATAATTTAGGTCCAAGTTTTACTTCCTGTCAGCTGTTAGCAAATGCTGCAACCTGGACCCATTTAGAATGTTAATGACTTAAAATGTGTCATTGTTTTCTACTTTAATTACAGTGGTCACTTGGTATAATCAAGCTATTTTAGGTTGGCAAGGTTGACAACCTTAACAAGGTATATTTTTATTATCACTTGTCTGGCCTTGCCTCCACCTACCAGAGCTGATAAGTAACTGGCTTCTGCACAAATACTCATTTGCGCGTACATCTGGTGTGTTTAAGACAGGGTGAAGATTTAATATGATGTGGAAAAAAGAGGGATGGCTTTTCTATAGGTCTGTAATATTTATGTTCACCTCTGTTTCACCTCTGTTTGAATTTTAACCGCATCTTAATAGTTAACGTACTGTACATGTATTGCTGTGAGTGAGGTGTGCTTGGAAGACGCTGCAATAATTTAAAGTTGACATTTTCATGACCTGTAATATTTAAGTAATAAAACTGAATATGGCAATGAAAGGGGTACTTAATGTGTGTCCATGTGACACAGAGAGAGCTTAAAATAGAGACCTGGGTATATGCCTCCTTAAACTTGGGATGCATGAATGCGTGTATGCACAAGGATGTGTGTTTATGAATAAAAGAAGATGAAAATTGAACATATTTTTTTCTCGCCTCACATTTGCTCTCAGCATTTCTCTAGCTTGCTCTCTTTCCTTTATTTTAATCTTTCTTTAATTGGCTCTTCTAAAAGTGTTCACATTGTTCAGGGCTGTCTGGACCAGAAAAATGACAGCACTGGCAGTAAAACAACCTAGGTTAATGTTTTCCTGATATTATCTTTTGTGTCTGTGTCGACTGCCTCTAAAAAGCAAAGGCTGAAGAAGCATGACTTTGTTATGGTGCCCAAATCTCTTAAGGAGGACGTCACGGTGAATGGTTATAGGAGTCTGCCAAAGTAGCATATGACAACGTTTGAATATTGCAATGATGGTGATGCTGTGGTTCGTCTTATGGGCTACTAATATAAAGGTACTACCATTTTTTACGCTGTCTTTTATTCTTTCTTGCTTTAACATTATTTGAGCACTTCAGTGGTGCTTGTGGACCTCGGCGCAAGTACCTCGATCTTTACTGCATCACAGTCGTGCTCAAATAAAGTTAAAACACACCCTCTCGTGTACTATTGTTTAGGTAAGGCTAAGGGGAACTCAGGGAAACTGTAGGTACATTGCCACAAGCAACAAATTTCACATACATGTACTCATTTGGTCCATTGTTGATATTTGAATGTTGATCTCAAAAAGGATCATTTGAATCTTTTTTGTGGTTTACATTTGACGCAGTATTAAAAGGCACTGATAAACAATGTGATTCTACTGTTAGAAAACACTGGTGTGTACGTTTAAAGGGCGATAACCTACTATATTTTGTCATTTAGTTTGGAGGACTAAATTTCCATTCCTTTTCCTGTTCCTCACCTCCAATTGTCAAAACTCATCCTTTTGTCATCTCCCTTTTCCTTTTTTTCTGTCTCTCATCACAGGAAACTGTGACGGTATTCAAAATTTCCAGCTATGCATTACTCTCTCAGATGTTCACGCTCAAATCAAGTGTTAACAGTGTTACATTCTCAGTCCATCTGTGTGTGTGTGTGTGTGTGTGTGTGTGTGTGTGTGTGTGTGTGTGTGTGTCTTCTCATGTATGTCTGTGTGTGTAAGCTCAACACTATTCTCAAGGTGGCAACGTCACTGCGCCAGTCATAAGTGATTAAAACATATGTAGATAACACTGGATATTTTATGTCAGCTACATTCAAATATTATTCTTCCCGAAAGCAGATCATTTCAAAAGTGGGTATGTAAAGCAGCATGACGGGAAAAGAAAAAGAAATTCAGACTTCTAGTCTGACACATTCTCAGGCTGTCAAATACTGACGCTTCTAGATAGTCAAATATCAATGCTTTTTCCCACCTCTTGGTGTGTGATGTTGACGTTATAAGCATCCAATGTTTTTCCAATCGCCTGTCGACATTCCTGTCTTTAAGAGACTGTGCCGCACTGAGTTTTAAAGCTACAATGATGATTCTGGTATCATGTGAAACTAGAAGAAATCCAAACATGTCTAGCTTCTCTGTAGGGGGGTTGAATAACACTCCAAAGTTAGGGTAAATTCTAGCAATGGAGAAACAGCATGGTCATTTCACAGGGGTCCCTTGACCTCTGACCTTTACATATTAGAATGAAAATAGGTTATATATGAGCACCAACGAGTCTCCCCTTTACAGATTTGCACATTTTAGACTAGTCCCATGCAGTTTTTTGCTGTTTTAATTCCTAATCAAGACAATCTAGTATGAATTGCTTTCCGTTATCAATATGGACTTCATAACTATTTTGAAATGCAAAATAATGAAACTGAAATTGTGATTTAAAAATATGATTAATCGCAATAAAAAATATTCATCGTTTGACAGCCCTAGTTCTAACGCATTAGTTAACATCATTTAATGTTTTCAGTATAGAAAAAAAATCACACGGTTTAGTTTAGTTTCACACAGTACTCAGACAGTGGTCTCCTGCATAAAAGGCTGGGGTTTTTTTACTGTGCAACACCCCACTCTCCCATCCTACTAGGACTTTCTCGCTCTTTATACTACATCAGTCTATTTGGACGTCAAATTTTCTTACGGATGGGTTTACATTAAAGATAGTCCAGTGCATCTAATTAAGACGGAAAAAGCTCCCTCCAGCGACAGTTTCACACGCAAGGGATGTAACAACTTGTCTGTATTTGACAACTTGGGAATAAGAAATGAGCTGTCTGGTCAGGACGGACAACTTGTGCGTGTCTCTTTAAGGGCCTTACAGCTTCAAAATTGCCAGACTTCCAAATTTTATATTAAGGATGATCACATAAAACGCATTGTTTTATAGTCATGACACCATGTGCTGAACCTGTCTGCCATGTGAATTACCTCTGTTGTCATGCCATTGTATATCACCAGAATTAAGAGATCAATACAAACGAATTTATTCATTGCCTGAACATTCAGTAAGAGACGCAGAGAGAGAAAGCAGATGCAGAGACAGGAAAGCTGTGTTCACCCAAGACAAATTAAACACATGCATTGCAGCATGAAAACCATATAATGAGAAACACAAAAGCAGCAAACAAGGGGAAAAAATGGGAATACAAAAAGAGGAAAAGAAGAAAAACTAAGTGAAGATATAAGGCCATGTCTAAGCCTGCATAAATTCCCATTTCTCTTTTGAATAATAACAGTTTCATTCTGGAGTGAAAAATGGGGAAGGCTCGGGTAAGTGGTGAAACTTTTAAATCCATGGTTCCGTGCTGCCGGAGTGGGAATAAATTACTCTGTCAGAGTCAAACTATGGAGACACAGCTACGCTTGTTAAAGTGGAGAGCGTTGGAAATGCCTCCAACCCTCAGTCATTACCCATCATTTCTCAGGTTCCACTGCCAACTCCATTGCATAATTGGGTCTGCGCTACCTCTGTCACCATCAACAGTCATTTACATGTAAATATGAGGGCAGCTGATGTAAGAAAAGCTTGAGACTTTGATAGGTGAGACTCGGCTGACTTTTCTTTTTACAGCTGAGATTGCGTTGAGAGTCTGAACTGAGATTGAATGAAGTATGAAGCGAAGGGTTCAGACAAATGGATCGTATCAGATGAAGAGTTTTCCTTGAGGAAATTTGGAAATGTAAGTCAATGCACTTCATTTATCCATCCGTCTTTCTGTCATTCTGCATTCAAACAGTATACTGCAAGTCTCTTCTTCTGTTTTAACTTTCAGATTGCTCTGTGTTTCCTTTTTTCAAGCCTTGCAGTAAAAATTAATTTACATTTCGCTGCACTTAATTATTCCGTCTGGGCCAGGCATCAACTTCCTCACACTGAATTCTGGAAGACTGCTGAATATGAAGCAGGAGTTGAACTTTAAGGGGCAAAAAGACGTTTTCAAAGACGCAAACAAAGGTTGGAGGCTCACAAGTGAAATGTTTACCGTTTGCTCTCACATGTGATTTAGGCTCAGGGCTTTATCATATATCTACTTCCATTTCTTCTCTGTGTGTTTTCTAAAAACGCAGAAATGTGGTACAGATGATAACATTAACATCAGCGACATGTAATCTGATTTCAATTTACCAGAGTTGAGTTACAAAAGTTGTGAAAACTCTTTTATTTTGCTGAGTGCGTTTCTCCTCTCTCTTTAATGCTCCAAAGAAAGTCTTGCAGATCAAAAAATTCAGTCTCGGAAAACTCTGTGTAATTTCACATGAGTGACAGTGTGAGAATAAGATTTTTCAAGCCTTTCAAGTCTGGGAATAAATACAGGTAGATGAGACACGGGCTCGGATAGTCAAGAAGGAGATCAGAGAGATCATAAGCTAGAAAAAGTGAGATGAGAGAGGGTGAACTGTGACAAAAAAAGACGAAGTGAGAATGATATGGTAAGAGGACAACTACTGAAGCATGTCTTGAACATTTTTACTGTGATTAAGGCAACTTGTAGCGCAATAACCTAATAGGAATAGGACAGTGGAAAGGACAGAGGATGGTGGAGCAACGAGCGAAAAAGAGACTAAAGCAGGCAAGACGTCACAGAGAAACAAAAAAAAAGAAGGAATCAGAGAGTGTTTTGAGCGAAATAACCATAAAACGAGACAGATGGAGTACATCGATTACTCTTCCCACATCCCGGCATTCCAGCAATCTGACATGGATCGTTGTTGAAGCAACAATGCAATCACAGTGCCGAGAGAGTTGTAATTCTGCCCCATTCACTCCCAGCTAATCAGCCTCTTCCAGCTAACCATCCATCAGCCTGTTGGGTAGTGTGTGTCTGTGTGTGTGCAACTGAGGAGAAGACAGAGGGACGCTATGAGAAGTTGTCCGTGCACATGCGTGAGTAGTTATCTAAGTTTGATTTATTAGCAGCAAGGCAGGGAGTAACCAAAGACATCCACAGTAAGTTCATCAGCGCTCCGCTCACTGGTCCTGCCAGGTGGGAGACAGCGGGACTCATTTGTCTCTGTGTGTGAGAGGCCCCGTGCAACACGCCTGATCTGGTCCAGCTGAAGAGAGACCAGCCGTACCTCAGCAATGTTCTACTAAACAGGCAGAAGGAAGGTCCAGCCCAGAACTGCACTTCACTTTAAATGCCTATGTTAATCATTGCATCTGCAATCCCTGAGCACTGGTGACTGAAGAACACGTTCTCATGACGCTTGGGGATGCCACTACCACAACGTCAACAAATGCACATGGTGGGATAATGCAGCACGCGGTTATTTTCAGACAACAGGAGCACATGGCAACTAATGCCAGACCGTCGTCAAACATACATGCTGGCGTGGATAGTCAGGATTAGGGGAAGGAGGCACATGGTAAGGTGTAGTTACAAAACATTCGGACGGGAACACCGGACTCCCACGTCAAAGTCTATAGTTTGTTGGACCCATCCACCACCCCTCCTACCTGCCCTATAGGCGCCCTCGCACTCCTTATATTACGTCATTACCAGCAGCGTTTCAACCTGAAGCCGCCCTGCTGTGTTTCATGCGCCTGTGGCAGGTTCATCTGTCCATGTTCTCAAGTGAAGCCACCCGTGTCTATGATCTGGACGCGGCAGGTGTCGTCCGGCTGTCCACGGGCATATAATGACACCGCACCCAGTTCTTTCCTACCACATTCTCACTTCACCTCCAGTGGTAATGCCTTCTGGCTTTACCCCAAAAGCACTGACAGCGGTGCTATTTTATGAGTGAGACATGAAAACGAGCTACACTGAACCAGAAGTCACTTCAGAAGAAATTTTTATTCCTTTTTTTTTTTCTTTTTATTTTGCGGTGATTTAGATCAAGGAATGAATCACTTAATTTCCTTTTTTTCTGCCTCTTATTCTAAACAAACTGCTGCTGATTGGTGCAAAGGACTGATTAATGACCAGATTATGAACGGTAACTCCACAGATTATCTCTCTGGCATTTTTCATGGGTCAAACAAATAGTACCCAAACCTAAACTGACCTGTGACAGGGTTTACATTGACCTCAAAGGTAAAACAAAGTTGTAGCACCCAAGATCGTTCTTGATCTCAACATTGGTCTCAAGACTCATTTTTGAAGGTCTTTTAGTTGGTACTCTGTCCTGTCTCCGTCTAATACAAAAGGGGACTGTTGAACAAAGATGGTTAAGTTGATTTCAGCTCTTTAGTGTCTCTTTGTATTTGATTGCTACTAGACAACAAAGGAAAATTAGAAAATTCATCTCTGCAATGCAGACTGATTACTAATTATATTTATACACATTTCTCATTGCACATTCATATATACACATGAAGATAGTATGGCAATAAAAAGAGGTGAATAAGGAGCAATCTTTGAGTTCCACTCAGAACAGGCTTTGTCTGCTGGGTATTTTGCCTGATTATATTTGCATTTTTTTACTGCACTGTGTCTGAGAATTGTGCAGGTTTCCTCCTGGATGCTTACAGTCTGGCATCTGTTTGCTACCTTTTATAGGAGACCTGACCTCACCTGTGCACTGTTATTGGCTGGGGGCTACACAGCCATTGACATCCTAAACAAAGCAAAACAAAAAGAGAACAAGTGCAGGCAGAGGGCAGAGTCGCTGCAGATAAATACACCGCCACACTCTTCTAGTGGCGCATAAGGGTCTGCGTTATGACTCTTGCATTATATCTCTGCTCCTGTCTGTTGCTGTTTCTTGTTGCTATTGCTGCATGTTATGCTTAGGTGCGTGTTTTTGCTTCATGCTGCGTGTATGACATTTGTGCTAAAAAGCTATATGTTGTCGCTTCATATTGTTTTTATACTATTGTTCTGGTGTTTCTTTTTGTTTTGCATGACCTGTGTTCTGTCTTGAGAGCTCCTGTTTGTAGTAGCTGTTGCTTTCTTTCTGGTGTCCTGCTGCTGTTATGCACCGTTTTATCATTTTACAGGTTTCGAACATCTTGCTTAAGGACTACAGGTGAAAATCAGCCTGATGGCTATCATTAATGTGTGTTGTCCTTACAAAAAAAAAATAAATAAAATGAAAAAATAAGTGATGATTGAAAGAGTGAAAGGGATTTGTTTTTGGTTAAGTTTACACAGTTTTTTTTAAAGAAAACTCTCCACATTATACCTTTAAGGAAATGGGAGCAATAAGTGCTGTTTGTTCTGTTTTGAGTGGTTGACTAACAGGGCTTACAGCATTGCTTCCACTTGTTAATGTAAGTAACTGTAAAAACCATCCTTTTTAACATATGTTGTACCTGCACACAGTGGTTAAGCTTCATTAGAGCCCGCTGGCATACTGTATGTACAGAGCTTAATGGGATTAAATGAGGCTTAAATGATTTGACAGAACTAGTGCATTTTGTGATACGATGCAGGTGAAGTATCTAGCTCAAATAATAATAACGAAAAATGAGAGGTTATGGTTACTTACCTGACAGACTGCCTTGCAGGCATCTTTTAGCTTTTAGCTCATCGTGTCACAGTTTTTTTGTATGTTATTGCACATTAAGTATTTCACAGTTTTCACATTGGGTTCTGGATGGTGATTTTTCTATGTGGCCTTCTGTTTTAATTTGAATGAGGAACGCACATTTATGAGTTATTATTATCCAAGATTTCTAATTGATTTCATTTCCCTTTATGACGAAATGAGTGCAAATAAACGACACCAGGTTTCAGAGATATCCATGACAGTGTGACACTTTTTTGTAGTGTTTTCGATTCTTTGCTACATTTAGTTTCATGGCTTGTGTTCCTTCATCAGTTTGCTGAGCATAAAGAAGGAGTTTAATTTTCTCTGCATTTCTGCATCAACATACAATGGGTTGGGTGTGATCATGAGAGGCAACTCTGACAACATCAAAGTTAAATTCTGCTTTGATCGCTGACTGTAAATCTAATTTCCTACAAATGACGCTCACAGCTTAAAGCCGCTAAGCTACGCTAAGCCTTTTCCTAAAATCATTCAAGTGACAGTTTGTATTATGGTGAAACTGTTTTTTTCCCTTCTTTTTTCTTTCTACAAGATGCAATGAAAGAGGATTGCATTTAAATGAGACGAAGTAAAGATATGAAAAAAAAAAATTCAAGCTTTAATTGGAGTCTGTCTCGGAAAACATCCTGTCCCTGTATCTGTTCGTGCTGTATGTGTTTGTGCTGCGCGTACGCCTTCTTGTGATTGTGAGGGATATTCCTCTTTCTGTCTGTGATTCCTTTATGCTAAAGTAGTAGGTGACGTCTTCACTTCCTGTAGTGGAAAAGTATTTAAAAACACCGGCTTTAATCTTTCAGGAGGGGTTTTCACCAACTTATATGAGCATGTCTCTGAACCAGTGTTCATTTGGCAGCTATTTTAGATTTAGATTCAATCTTCAGAGGAAAATGCTTATTAGTTTTAGTCACAGTTTAGTGAATTTTAATATTCATAGTTTTAGTTTAGATATAGTTGATGAAAAGTCACCAAAAGTAATTCAAACTTTAGGGATCACTTTTATTAAAAATCTTTTTTTTTCTTTTTAAATTAATTCAATTTAACACAGGAATCTGAATCAAGGTTACAGGTTGTATCAAGTGTTGATATTTGTTTCTACAAATACATCTAATTTCTACACATTTACAAACTCAGATTTTTCCAGCAGACTTTTTGTCAGATTTAAAGGATGATTTATGAGCACACACTTCCTGATGATTTGAAAAGCTTGAGATACGACTATCGCTATTCTTTCACAAATCGCTGCTTTGAGATAACTAGAGACTTTATATCCAGGTTTATTGTAAACTCTGCCATATAAAACTCACTGCGAAGAGGCAGAAACATAACATTTTGTCAGCCTGGATTCTTTCTACATCTGCAACGTGTTATTGTGGAAGTTTTAAACTCGTGTCCTCTCGCAGAGTCTGTGATTAAAACTGGACTTTCAGTTCTGTCAAACAAAACTCTGCTGAGTTCAGACTGTTTACTTACAGCTCAACTACACTCACAGATGACAGATTCTCCGATCTGCCTGTCAAACTGCAATGGAACCATAAAACTTCTCGAGACTTGCTGGATCTGAGTAGAGTCCTGCAGGGACCAACAGATATGTACTCTGCTGTGGCTCAGCGGCTAACGAGTGGAGCTAGCTGCATACAGCCACAACTGCCACTAAAAAACTCAAATTAAAGCTCCCAACTCGCTCTGCTGCTGCTCCAGTGTGAATGTTTTGCAGGCTAGCAAGAGATCTTGGCACCAACTATTTACTGGAGTTTACCAGCTTGTAAGCAGTCCAGTCTCAGTGGAAAATCATTGCAAACTGCAGCCTTTCTAGGCTTTCTACTTTCAAACATTTTTCCAATTTGTTTAATAAAATCATCGTTCTCTTCTCCTTTCCTCTCTTTTTGGGTCTGACAGCTCATTACGAATATTTTAGTCCCATTTAATCTTGTCAACAAAAAGCATAACAAACATTTCAGCAGTGTTTTTATTTTCAAATATCTATTTTTAGCTTGTCCAGATCTCGTCTTTGTCATGGAAAAAAGGTCATTGAAAAACATTTTTGTTTAACAAAATTAACACTGCTCTGAACGTATGTGTCCAGTATAGTTGTTTGTTCATGCATGCTAAATTGCCTTGTCTTGTTCACCAAAATATCCTTTTTTGGGGAGGAGGTATTTTGGGCTGGAGCATAAAACTCTCAAAGCACCTTGAGTTATTAGGGTTTTTATTTTCTATTCGTTTATTTATTTTTATTCGTTTATTTTTTCGCAGTGTTGTGCCGATGTTGGTTGAAACTATGACCCCACAGGCCCTCTGCAGACAGAGATGAAAAATTGAAAAAAAATAAAAGAATAAAAATAAAAAACAGATGAGGAAGGGAAGGGGAAAAAGCTAGAATTTACTGGAGCAGAACGGTGAAGAGGCTTGAAAGTGCTTTTAAGTTGTGCAGGCAGATTCTTTTTCGCCAAAAACACTCACAAACACACACAAACAAACACACACACACATCCAAACAACACACAGACACAAAGCACACAGTGACACACACAAAAACCCACTTATATCCACACACATAAACAAACATGCATCCATGAAATCACAGTGCAAACACACATACACCTTGCCAATATAAGCTGCACAAACACACACACTCCAGGACATGCAGACACACACAAAAACACACACCTATGTGTACCAACCGGTGCAGTAATATTGCTGAAATTACTTTTGGGGCTTAGCAGCAACTGGCTGAGCTTTTTCCTTTCCCCGATCTCTTGGTGGACTCGAAGAGGCCAAATAGGGACAGAAAATAAGAGGGCACACACATGCACACACACACACACACCAAAACCCTATTTCTCTCTCACTATCTGTCTGTCTGCCCAGCACCCGCTCTTGCTATGTCATAAGGGAATATGAGGAGTTCTCACCTCTGTCAGGGAAACCACTGAAGCTGAAATGGACACAATACATCAAATTTATAGCACAGAGCAACGTACAGTACAGGCACTAACGCACACTTACACATGGCCAACACCATGTAAAAACATAAACAGGCTGCAGCATGTGCTGCAGTTTAACTTTGCCTGCCGGTATGCTTTGAAACTTAAACTTGCCGATGTGATTCAGCTCAAACAAGGCGAATTTATGTGTCTAGCTACAGGGCCTTGAAATGTGCAAAGTAACGAACTGCATGTCAGCAAAACTGCTTTGTGGGAGGCAAATCTAATTATTCCTTCAATTCCCCACCACTAGTAATCACTGAGACATGGCTGGATATACTGAGGTGGTTTTACAGGTTGATAAAGAATCGCGGGGCAACCCCAGAGTTTTCCGGAAAAAGAGAAGGTAATTTCTGTTGAACGTAATATTGAGGCGGCTGGGGAAAATTGCTAAAAATGGCCATTTTGGCTGGATGGGATAAAATTCACAGAGCTGCTCAGGGTAATAATTACCATCCCTAGATGTCCTCTGGCAATACTAATGCCATCCGCAGAGAGCTGTTAACTCCTAATAGATATTGTCAATTCCACCCAGGTGAGAGACTGGCAACATAAGGCTAACATAAAACAGATTATAATAGAATCTGGAGAGTTGTGTTAATGATCTCTTCAAGATCATTTTATATTTTGGAGTAAAATCACACAACCAAGGAAAGGAAAGCAAATACTGTATTGTGTTGCATGAACAGTCAGTGTATTCACCGCAGACAAAATTACAAAGAGAGACATAAAAATACACATTTAAAAGGTCTTAGAAACACAAGAGCTCACCTTTATGAGGACGAGCAAACCGCAAACCACAAACCAACAGCATAAACAACTCTACAAGCAACTGAGAGTTTGGGGCCCTTCATGAGGACGACAAAGACGGCTTCACCTTGAGATGAAAACCACGGCTGGTGTAATTAGTTACAAATGGTTGGGTTGATGTTTGCGCTTCCCGTGTGTGTCTGCGTGTGTGTTGATGAATAGTATCAGTCTTATGTTGTGAGGGGAGTGTAATCAAGGACATGAAACAGGGAACTAAATTGACCCGAGGGAGAGACGTTGTCAGTTGAATGTGAGTGTTTGTGTGCCTGTGGATTCTTCTTCTTTGAGCATAATCTGTGTTTTTTTTTGTGAGGCCGTGTGTTAGAGAAGTCTGCATTCAATATCATGACTGTACTCACCATGTGACACATGTGAGACTCATACACAGGGCTGCAGCAATATAGCGGTTTTAAGGTATACCGTGATATGAAAGTTGATGACTATAATACCGTGTACATTTACTTGTCTATGATGGGGAAAATTGGGGAGAAAAAAAGAGAAAAAAAATCACTTGACAATAGGAACTGGCTGCCTCGGGCATGATGCAGCAGTTGAGCAGATTATCAGGAAGTTTTGAATCCATAATTCCTCTGTGAAATCGTAGACTATCACCTCCCAGAATCCCTCATATGTGGCCACTCCCATGTATAAGGGGCATTTCATTATCGTTCACACAACACGCCCACGTCGCCTTCGACTGAAAATAATGACAGCTACTGCGGTGGCTACAGTAGAAATAAACCTGCTGATGTTTTGAACATCCATCGTCATGCATCTTGGAACGTTATCGCGAGGGAAGAAGTCACGTAACATCGTGAGAAAAGTCGCGTAACATCATTCAGTGGAAATGCAGTTATCTCGCAACTGTGTTTTATCGACATTTCAAAAATATTGCCTAATTTTTGTGTCCATCTGTAATGGAAACCCGCTCTATCACGTGGCTGGCACACGGAGACAGACAACCATTTATGCTCATATTCACAGCTCCGACAGTTAGGAGTCAACAATTTACCTGCATGTCTTTGGACTGTAGGAGGAAGCCAAACAACGCGGCCAAAAAAAAAAAAACAAGCTGCCACAGGAGAACATCCAAAATCCACACAGAAGGGCCACAGCCAGCCGGCAGGTTCCTACCCAGAGCCCTCTTACTGTGAGGCCTTATTATGTCTGATTATATGTATAATGCATGTTGTAATGTAATAAAATCACAGTCATTTCCTCAGATCATTATATTATAAGAATGGTGCTGTAACTGTGTCAAAGAGTTACTTATTCATTTCAGTATCCTCATGAATAATAATAAATACTGATGATTCGTATAATGCAAGCTAAGTGATTTTCTGAGTGTGAGAATACTGCATACATACTACATAAATACGCATATCTTATGTATAATATGCATCACAATGCATTTCAATTAAAGTATGATTCTTCCTGTCTGAATAAAACAACATAAGCCTGTAGCAAGACTCGGATAATGACAAGGGCCGACTCCATTGTGGAGGGCAGGAGTGGACTGAAAGCGAACTAAAGAGGCAAAGCTAAGCAAAAAGGCGGGAGATTAGTTTAGAGCCAGAGAACTAATTAAATGAATCTGGAGATAAACGTTTAATTATTTTCTCTCGGCCTTCTTTTTCTCCTGCTCATTTTCTTCCCTTCTTCATTACCGCCTCGCAGAGCTTCTGTAGAGCGGCCAGTGTCAGGGGGGAGGTGACTGCTCTGAGCCAGTGAATTCAGTTTACACACACACACACACACACACACACACACACACACACACACACACACACACACACACACACACACACTTTCTCTCTCACTCCTTTACTTCACATCCTAACCCGCAGAATCATCCACAGCCTCTCTCATTGACAAAAACTCCCCTTCTCTCCCGCACACACCCACACACACACACACACACACGCAAACACACATCCTTTCCCCTACGTCTGCAGTGTGTCTGAATGTAGATGTGGTAGTTTTAATCCCAGATGGATTCCACGGGGAGGTGAGGAAGGGTACTGGAAGGAGAAAGGGCCGTGACTTGATTTAAAAGATTCCCTCAGTAAGTACACTGCCACCTCTTGTTTTATAGTACAGTTATCCATATGCTGCCAACACAGCTCCACATAGGAGGCTATAGTTTCACATCCGGGCAAGATTCAGCGCCATATGCTGCCATTTCCACGGCGACGGTGAACAGCAGGGTGGTATAGGCTGCATTCACATGACAGAGCTTATGCTCAATTGTGATTATTTCCCCAGATCCAATCTTTCTGCCTAAACTGCCCACATTCATGTTTGACGTGACCCATATCTGACATCTGTGTCTGCCCTTAAATGCCTCACATGCAACAACTAACACCACACATGTGCATTAGCCCTTTGAACTATGCAATAGTAATGGTCCGTCAGTGTCTACGTTGGCATTTTTTGGTTAATATAGTGTCATTTCTGAGTATCTTCAAATGGATCAAATGTCAAAAATCTGGAAAAACCTAAGCCAAAAGGTTATGTATGTCAATAAACCAACATTATTGATAAAAGTATTGAAATTGTGTTAAAAACAAAAATGAAAAAAAAGATGTTTTTTCCATCACACAAAATAAATTTACAAATTAAATTTCTTGAGGTAGATACATAGACTAAATAATTATCAACACTCCATGAATTATTTATTATTATTACACAAAATGGCTCTTCGGAGCAATGGGTGTTTTCAGGATAACAGACCGTCCAAAGAATGGGTTTTCGGTCTACCAGCTGTATTTAGCAGCTACTTTTGGCAGTTTCTCGGTAGCGAGAGGTGTGGACGCAGCGGGGAGAGGAGTCCAGAAAGGTGCTTTGTGGAGGGTTTCATGGAGATCAGTTCTTCCAGACCTTAGGATGTCTGCGGCTACATTCCAATATCTCTGTCAGAGCCTCACGACAACGCTGTCATGGCACGTAGGCAAGCTGTTCCTGTCAAAAAGCCTCTGGCAGTCCGGCTCTATTGGCTGCCGGCTGGGTCAGCCTACTGTAGCAGCGATTCCAACGACAGCCCTCTGAAGCTCCAACAAACGGATCAGACACTGTATGGTGAAGTATTGGATAAGCCCATATACACACATATATTCTGATGTGACAGTTCTCTTACCATTCAGATGGCCAGTGATTGGATATGTAAAAGGATACGATGATATGGAAGTGGCCCAGATCAGATTGGAAAAAATGGATTTCTCTGTGTGCACTGCTCTGAATCAATCGGATCTGTGTCATCTAAAAGCACAAAAATCACTCAAATCGAATAGCAAGTAGGGAGTTCGTCCTCCAGGTGTAAAACCTGGATGGAGCATTTGTTTTGTGAAGTTTCCACTCACTGAACAATAAAATTAAACACTACCAGATCAAATTTTGACAGAGAAGTTGAAAAAAAATACCTTTGGGGAATCGATGGAGTGTCAGGAAAGAGAAAGATTACCCATTGCTGGAAGTCTTTGATGTAAGATTTGATATGGTGCATATTTTACCGCTACAAAAGGACCACTACCTTTCTGCATGACCTTTGCCGACAAATAGTTGGCCTTTGCGTTATTTGTTAATTAACCTTTAATCACCATGCTGCGTCGGCTTATTGTGTACATAAGCAAAAAACGCTGCATTATGCATCCGGTTTGTGAACGGTTACTAATGATGAGTAAACACGTTTGGCCCATGCTCACTGAGCTGTGTCTGCTACTAGTTCTGCATGACTGGAAAGCCATGGCTGGGGGTGACAGCGCACAGGCTGCATACGCTGTAAAAGTCATGGTGCATATATTTCAGGATGTGAGCATGGTTTAGCAAACGTGTTTTACAATTGCTTGATCAATGCAATAAGGAGACTTTTTTAGGTTCAATACAGGAAGAAATGTAAAGATCATACAGTTCAACAACAATCTGTAGGTTGGAATCTTCAGTACCAGCACATCCAGGGTTTGCATCCATTCATTGCTGTAACCTCAAAGTTATTTCAAGTTTTCCCTAAAGCGGTCCTTTTGAAACAAAAAAGATTTTGCTGACTGCCGTGTGCCTGAAAAATTAGTTGTGCAGAATTTTCTACATGACTCCTCCTGGGAGTGGAGCAAACACAGCAGCTGTGGAGCGGCGAGCATAAGTAGGACATATTCCATTTCAAAGACTGTATTGGAGAAGTAAATATTGGACTTTTTCAATGTGTTAAATAGAAAAAGGCACAAGGCAAGTGCAAGAATGGCTAAATTAAACTGGCACCAGCACCCTTGCACACGCACCCTCTAACCCCTGACTCACGCTAACAAGACTCGAGGATCTACTCCGAAACTTTTTGGGTGATTAATATGCATGCACCCCCACGCAGACACATTGTCAAGAATCATCAGTGAACGATTACACGCCAATTAATATGGATGTTTGGTATCAGTATGCAGAGTGCCTTGTAAGCTGCAATCATTACACTGCAATCACAAAATAATCACCTAGAAATTCCCTGTGGCTCTGCGAGTGTGTGTGTGTGTAAGTGTGTCTAAAGACGTCCACCTGTGTCACTATATGAATGTGTGAGTGTGTGTGTGTGTATTTGCAGGGGCAGGGAGTGCTGTGCATCTATATTAGGCCCCCTATCATTATTCTGTCCCTGTTCCCACTTCCTTGTCCCATCCTTCTTCTATTCTCTCTCTCTCTCTCTCCCCGTCTATTTCTCCTTCTCTACAGCTTGATTCATAACTATAAATCGCGCTTACACACACACACACACACACACACACACACACACACACACAGATCTCTCCCTCTTTAGTCACCTCTTCCTCTCCCCTCCTTCACCTCCTCCTTTTCCTCCTCTCCCATCCCTTCATTGTCTCAGTTCTGTTCACATCTGCAGAGCCGCAGACTAAACAACTGACTGACTGCTGTCACAGCATGTAGCCATCCCACACACACACATACACACACTCACGTATCAGGCAAGATAGTGTACTATCTGCTGACTCCCAGAACACAAACACACATACTGCTGAGTACTGCTTTTACCCTTTACAGTGGCACACACACTGATCTGACACCACGGTAAACATCTATGTGCTGACTGCCACAGCACACAGCCTAAGGCGAGCCGGCTCTAAACACGCACAGAGACAGGGATGGACGGATAGACTGCAGCTCAGACATACGCGGAGCTGTCAACTCAGTGCACAAACAATCAGAAAAAAAAGCAATGGAGGGAAAGACTAAGAGTAAAGGATCAACAGAGGGCGATAAAAATAGAAAGATCTCAACTGATACTCTCTCAAATGGATTATTTACGTGTCTTTAGTCCCGGCAGTCTGTAAATATTTGTCGACATCCGACACGATGCGTTCTCAATAAACATTTGAGACATAAACAGAAAAAAAAAAAAACGACACCATTTTGATCTGTCAACATCACTTGGAGGATTTCATAAACTGATTTGAGGCAGCGTTCACCCAAACTTGATGCTCCCAGGACCACAGGGACCGTGCTTTTAAGTCTTACATCAAAACAGACAAGTGTTCTGTCTCTCTGTGTTTCTCTGCCTTTCTGTATCTCTGTCACTCCCATTTACTCAAGCCTAATTTACTCTCATCTCTCTTGGCCCTATCTAATGAAAGATTGAAAGTATCAACATGTCAGATAGTGCTCTCAAAACCTAATAATGCTTTACTCTTTCATTTGTCCCTTACCTGCGTGCCAGTAGATATTTCTGACATCAACTTGGAGCTTACACCACACCCTGCAGCTTTGTTAAAAATACATTCATATAAAGTAAAAAAGGAAGTTAAGAAGATGGCTGCACTTGTCCATCAAGCACTTGCTGTGATAACTCTCTGTCTCCACTTGCTCGCCACAGCCTGCAATCTACAGCCTGCAATTTACCCCAAGAGTGAATTTTCCCTGGAGCTTCCCGAGAGATTTAAACAACTGGTTTCCGCTCTGTTCTGGCTATTGTTCTCTCCAAATTGCAGGCTAAAGGCCCTGATCATGTATCATACCCCAAAGTGCTCTATGAATAGCATATCATAGATATTATATACAAACAGGTGGGAGACAAATGGTGAACTAACTTCCCGGGAGTCTTTTTTGGTAGTGTAGGTTTCTGCTCAGCTCTCTCTGAAATCCATTCACATTTTAACCTACGCTAGAGTGACAGACCACCAAATGCTCTGTGAAAGTGTGACACACTACTTAAAAAGTTATATAAAGAGCGTAAATACTCACTGTAATGTTCCTTAAAATACACACTACAAGATCTGAAACACTTTCTATAACATGGAAACACCAATGCACTTATTTGGGTATTCTGTATTGACCCTTTTTTCCTTACCCTTTCATTTTTCTCTCCAATGGCTGAGATTAGGGTTGGAAATCCATACTTTTAAGGGCACCAACCAAATTACGTTAGTATTACAGCGTGCATGTTCACATAAAATCAGTGCCAAATGTCGGTACCTGAAAGCACGTATGGGTGAGAACGACGACTTAAGACAAGAGGTAGAAGTGCTGGGAAACACCCTGAATCCCGGAAGATGGCAACAGAGCTCCACTGAGCCATTACACTCAACTCCAGACAGGAAGCGGAAGCGTCCAAAAGTTGCTCTGACTTTCAAGCACGCCAAAACTATCCCTGTAGTTCCAATCTACGTCAATACTTTCGTCCTTTGGGGTTCTTTTTCTTTATTATATTCCAAAAACATCCTTGTATCACTGCTAGCAGAGCATGCACACAAACACACACATGCACACATGTAAGCAAAGAGCAGAGGAGCAGAATTGCTTAAAAGTCTATGTTACCCCTCTATCCTATTAAAAAAATACATTTTTGTCAGTACAGAGACAGTAATGTACCAGAAGAGGCCACTGGGTACTGGTACTGAATTCAAGGCAGCAGAACCAGCACAAGTATCATTTTAAATGTCAACAAAACCCAACCCTAGCTGAGGTATGGGGAGATTTGAGATAATATGAATTTATCAAAGTTTAGTATTAACATTGATCTATGAACTGGGGTTGGGCAATTAGACAAATATATATCAGTGATGATGTAATTGGCCAAGTACGTTGTTGTAGATTTTTGTGGGGCAGCTTTTATTTTGCTAATTCAATGATCAGCTTCTGCTCAGCACTAAAACACAGAGTGTGTAGACAGGTGTTTCGTGGGCTGGGTAGAACTTTAAAAACTACAACATCAGTACCACTAACAGAACCCTTAAAGTGATACTGACACCAAAAGAGTACCTAATTTGATACTTTTTTTTCTACTACAGGCTTGGAGTGTAGCCATTCTTTTCTAACATTTTAGTGGCAGGTTGAACTGCTAATTCAGTCAAGTAACGCTTGCTCGACTTCACCACACCACAGACTGTACAGGTTGTAATTGCTGTGGTGGTGACCCAATCAAATGTTCCATGAAATCAACCAACAACTGCCATGATGCATGAGGCTAACTATACAAGTAGTCCTTTTTTTCTAGATCAGGGTAAGAAAAGCATCAAATCCTGGTAACACCAAACTGGAGAAGTTTCAACAGCACTTGGTACCAGGTTATTTCCATCGATACCTTTGGATACCCGGGCCTAAGTGTAGCTATGCGAGACTACTCAGTGACAAACTCTAAATTAGCAAGGTTACCACGTAGCACAAAGACAACAACAAGTGCAGAGACAGACAGCATTCACACATATCTGTGCACCCAACTCTACTTGGAAGGGGTAAAACTGCAACCTAGGTAGTAAAAGTTGTCAGTCTTATAAAGACAGTATTCCTCATTTTAATTAGGACTTCCCAAGAGCCCCGGCACAGACCCCTGAGAGTCCCCGGACCCTTCCTTAAGAGCAGTAGGTCTACACTTCAGTGGCAAACCATGCAACACTTATAGATCACAACACTCTGAGCTCCTACCAGTTTCTCTGGAGATCTGGATGAAGGCCTCAACGCCGCTCTCCCCGTAGTTGCCCTCTGAGGCCAGCGTGGACACGTAGTTCCACTCCATTGCGGTGACGATATCCATCATGGCCTGGGCCTGGTAGGAGTCTGGCGGTACCACGCGGGAGAAGAAGTCGTAGCGAGTGTTGTCGCTCAGTTCTGGGGCCGTGGAGGCGTAGCTGATCTGGGGGATCTGGAGGAGGACAGGGCAGAAAGGGGGGAAAAAAAGACATTAAAGCTTGTTGATTAAATGCTTGGCACGTTTGTGAAACTTTTTTGTTAATCGTTTTACAGTGTGAAGAATGAAATGTGAAATGCAGGAGGACTGTGTGTTTTCTAAACTAATCGTTCAATTTAATTTCATATTTATTATCCCAATCAATATCTGTGGCCACAAGCAGACAAAAATAAAGGTTAAAAAAAAGAGAGCCAGGCTGTGATAGTTCTCATCTTTCTTCACTCCTTCATGCATAGTTTAGGATGTATACGTAGGAGCGAGTTATAAAAGCTTCCCACTCCCTGCGGGATCGCTGTGATTAATAATTCTCTGGGATGTGAGGAGCCGTTGTCGTCGCGAGCCTTAAAATTCAACTGCAGCACTGTAGACGTATTGTGGGCTTAGAGATGTGAAAGACGCAAACAAACAATATGAGAGTGAACAAGTGTGTGTGTGTGTGTGTGTGTGTGTGTGTGTGTGGGGGGGGTTAATAATTTTATAATAATTAAATAATTGGGGAAGCAGAATGTGAAATGAGATAGAGAGGTAACAAAGAAGGGAAGCTGGTGATGCAAAGCGCTGACATTTTTTGGTGTCATGGCGGACAGAGGGGACGTTTTGACGCAGGGAGACACAAAAAGAGACAGTGGGGACAAACAGACAAAAAAAAAACACAGACGGATGGAGAGACAGAGGTTGACAGAATGACAGGAGACACAGTCACGCAGGTATTGCTCGTGATAGGTAGCGTAACAGGCGGAAGGTGTTACATGGCTGACAGGCAGATTGATTTTTCTCCTGACAATGGAGGACGGCACGGGAAGACCCTGTGCTTGCCAACATGTACACAGATGTTGGACAGACTTCTCATTGGCATTCGAAGGCAGTATGATTTAACTGCCAATCTACACCAAACATAAGGTGTGTCAGCTTTCTGTCTCCTACACACAACAAATAGAAACGTCTACGATTGCTGAACACAGCAAAACTCACTGAGACTGCATAAAAGATTTAAGATGGACAGCGTGTGTGGGCGTGCGTGTGTGACTGGAATGTTTCTGAAGCCCATCACTCACTGTCTTTATTCCCTTTGAGCGTCATCTGAAGTCCCTGCCACCCTGCATACACATTGCCTTTGCCATTTTTAAAGGTCAGGGATCTGTCCTGAGTTTTGCAGGACTTTCTAAATGCAGAAAGAAGGTGTAAAATGGCTCTGGTTCTCAGGATTTGGCTTTCTTTCTTAAAGAGATATGTTGGCAATTTTCAACCAGTTTTATATCAAAATAATGTGAGTAGTATATGTAGATAAGGGTGGTTAACTTCCTTTAATCTAAGCAGTGCCTAGAAATTCTGCCTTCCTCATACCGACAACGTTTTTTACATCATTTGGCAGAGATTTCCTGGCCCTCAGTCTGTTGCTCAAACTACAAGCTGTACTTCCGCATTTTTGTATAGCTCGCTATCCACAGCAGACACAAAAAGTAAAGAAGTGGACACAGACCCACCCGTATTTCTCTCTAACTCGGACCGAAATCTCATCAACAGGTACAACTAGGCTGTGCTTATCAAACATAAATTCAAAAAACAGAAAAAAAATAGAGAAAAAAAATAAAAAATAAATGTTACTACACTTTTTCTATCATCTTTTCTTTTTTAGAAACACATTTTAGCGCCCTGTCTAGCTGTGATATTTCAGAAGTCTGTGAACAGGATGTGGGCACCACACTTCTTCCCGCACAGTGAAAACTGCGTCAGAAAAATAAATATTGAAGTTTTGGTTTATATTTGATCAAATATAAACCAAGATTCTGTCACTACATTGTCTTTTTTCACCTAAAACCTTTTCAGAAATATGTTTTAGCTTACTGTTGAACTGTAATACGAGATACCAGCCGTTGTGTCTCTGCGACGCATTATGTCACCCACCATAGTGAGCATTTATAGACTGCCCAAGTGATGCTGTTTTTCTGTGGATGACATTTTTTTGTGGGCCAACGCAGAGGTTTGCGTCGCCCTGGTTCACTAGTCAAAAAGCCTTTGGGATTTTTCCATTGGATTGATTACATGTTTTTCTCAATGAGACCATCTCCACAAATGAACACCACTTTCAGGATTTTTGAAGTCTAAATGTAATTGCCAAAAGGGAAAAGCTAATGTTAGGCTATAAACAAACTACACTATGGTCACATCACCCCCGCAACAAGGCTGTACAGTCGTTCTGCAGTTCTGTAGTTTCACTCAGCCACTTGTTAGCAATCACCTTTTTTAAGACACATAAAAGCTTCAAAGTTTGCGAGTGAGTTATTTACTGATGTATTTTATGTTGTAGAACAAAGTTTCTTCAGCGTGTGTTAACCACAGACTTTATTTCAGGCTTCTAAAGAAAAAAAGCCTTCAAAAAAATCATTGACTGGAACTGGATCTGGAGATGCTCAAATGCTAGTTCATTTACAGGTTTTAGGACTCATGACTGTTTTGTTTTTTTTTTTTAATTAAAAAATTGGTCTTGTGTGATGCATCGCATTCTGGTGGTTGTAGATTATTTTTACCTCCATGAACGAAGCTAATGCCACTTGCCACTTTTTTCTTTTCTTTTTTTCCTCTGGTCATGTAGAACCAAAGTCAAAAGTATTTGCATCTTTTTACTAAATAGACGGCCCATTTTATGGGAGGACCCTCCCTGTATCAATGAAATACTTGTTTGAAGAGCGTGCTTACAAAATATGTATTTGACTTTCTTTGGCAGCAGCAATAACAAAAATGAGGTCTTAGCCTGAGCAGTATTCATTCACCTCCTCAAGCAAAGAGTATTGAAAGAGCAAACAGCTAAAATGTTTTTCTTCCAAGACAGCGATCAATGTGCACCGCTAAGTGGACGGCATCTCATTTTTTTTGTTGGATATCTAATTTTGGAACAAAACTGTTTTGTTCTTTTGTTTTTCTGCTATTTAATAGCCTTCTGTTTCTCTCAGGGAACTTGGTGGGAGTTCAGGTTTGGGACACTTTAGTACTCTGTTATTGGCCCTCTCTGCCAGGGGAATAGAAATGGAAACTTTCATAAACTTCAGGACGTGTATGTATAATTCATAGAAGATGAAGATAAACAAATAAAAAGAAAGAGATGGAAACAAAAAATCAAAGTTGGGCCAGCACAAGGAAACAATTGTTAAAACAACTTGTGTGCGTGTGTTTGGGGTTTTTCTGGCTCTATATGGATAATGTGTAACAGTGTGCATGCTTGCCAGTGTGACTCCTCTGTTTCACTCGCCCTTTTACTCTCTTTGTGCATCCAAATGGGTGAATATCCATTTCAAAGAGAAATGAATGCATGGTCGCAGGAATGAGATATTTGTCTGTTTACAGCAGCGATGGGAAAGTAACCCTGTGACCTGGGCAAACCGGGTACTTTGATCTTTTATTATTTCACTCCACAGCTGGGAAACTTGGAAAATGAGATATAGGCAGACACAAACACACACTTACGTACACTGCACAGTCATTCCCTTGTCATATTTCCCGAGTCATTACCGAGTAAGAGGAGGAGAAGCAGAGGGAAACAAAAACAGATTCAGTGACATCCAATATTCTCTGCTGCAGGCACAGACCCAATGCTGTCTTCCACAACCTCACCTGTGCTTTCTAAAAAATGAATATTTTCCTGCAGATATTTCTATAGCCGCACAACCACAAATCCCCCAGACACACATCTAGAACGTCTAATGGTATGTGACATGTGAGAGTTGTAAATCATTCATGTGCTGTGAGTTGTAAGTGACTCCATCCTTTTTCAAAGTAAGTAGGTTTGGAGTTGTAGATAGAGGCGGGAAATTAACGGCTTGGTTCCCTCACATCACTAGGGAAGAAGATTATACCGCCAATCCCCCTAATTCTATTTGCTCTAATGAATGTGTGTGTGGGTGTGTGTGTGTGTGTGACAGAGAGAGGGGAGGTGGGGGGTGCAAGTGTGTAAGATAAAAAGAGAAAGACTATGTGTAACGTGCAGTTTCAGTCAACACTAGAAACACTTGCTCACTGTCACACACACTTGTCAATATGGTAAAATATTGTTTTAGCTACATAATTATCAGTCTAAATGCACATTGCACTAATCATCCTTAATCAGTAAAGCTAGGATCTGTGGTCTAAGGTTGGTAATTTCTGACAGGCAGTTAGTCCTCTACTTCAGTCCAAAATTAAATACGACAACAGCTATTGGATTAGGGATGGGTCAATTTTAGGAAGGCACGACATTAGATATTTTGCTGATATCCAATATGCCGATATACAACAACTCCATCTACATCAACTCTTTACTGTATTTATATATATTTTTTAAATTAATTTTTTATATCGGCCAATCAGTCAATCCATCTGTTTGTAGATTTCCAAAATTCTACTGTGCATGAAAAGTTAAAAGCTTTTGGCTCTGCAGTGTGCAATATCTTTTACTTTTCTTAGCAAAATCAGAGGGCTATGAAAAAGCACTCAAACCCTGCAACTCCCTAGTCAACCTCATTAGAAGCCTAAACTCTTCTCTAAAACAGTCTATTTCATATACACTGTAGTGTGGCTGCCATTTACCAGTAATTTGACCAAGCCCCCAAAAAACACATTCAATCTTTGTTATTTTGCTTAAGCAGAGCATTGACTACAATGAAAACATGAAATAGATTTCCCTCGGTCATAAAATAAAAGATTAATTCTAATTGAACTGAATTCCCCTCTAAGCAAAGACTACTGAAAAAGCACAAACTAATATTTTTCCCTCCTTGACAACAATCAATGCACACCAGTAGGCTGATGATGTCTCATTTTTCTGAGTGGTGGAAAGCAAATGTTTTGATTCAAATATAATTTTAATAGTGCTCCTAAATGCCACTTGTGTTTCTCACCAGTGTCTTCTAAGCAAAGCCAATATCCTCGAACTCCTGCCACATATAGACGGTCAGGCCCGCCCCGTCTATTCCTTAATGACTCTGGCGATAGTGGGTAACAGTTTCATCCCTCTCTATAGATCAGGCTGCATCCCACTGGGGAGCTGAACAGATAACAGCCGGCTTTGGACTTTAACAGACCTAATGATCCAAGACGGTGGATTTTCTGTGTCTTTCCTGCAGAGGACCAAACTTGAGGAGATTTACCCTTTGGAGTTTACCCCATTTTCACAGAGAAACCAGCAAGAATGAGCTCAAACCATGTAAACGTTATAAAATTAGAAGGACAGTGGGAGAGTGCAGACCTCCACCAAGATCAAAGAAGCTAGCCTGTGGAAGAAAGTGGAAAAATAATTTGTGTATCCACCCTGTGATTCTGATCTGCTCCAAAATTTTATGGGTTCTTCTTTGGCCTATGCAACACCCTTCCATCAAGTTTCATGAAAATCAGGCCATTTTTCCCCCCATTTTCCTGCTGACAAACCAACAAACCAACCAAGAGAAAACTTAACCTCCATAGCGGAGGTATCAAATGATGCTAAGGAATACTGGTAATGTCTCAAGTGAAACTGCTCCAAAGTGAGGAATGTTATATAATCAGCCACCTGTGCTCTACTTTCAAGCTAAAGAAACCTATGAACAGCTAAAAGTGACCTTCTGAAATGCCACTTGGAAACACTATGGGAAATCAAAGATATCTGAGGCAGAATAACAGGGTTAAAGTCTTAAAAGTCTGCTAAAGAGATACTGATGTATCTCTTGTCATGTGGAAACTGACCTAAAAGTAGTTCACCTTTGACCTGAACTGAAGGGCTGGGTACCAAACTCGGTACTTTTAATGGTGCCGACTAAATTACGCCGATATTACACGATTTATGTTAAATCAGCTGGTCCAGAATTGTGGTACCCAAGAGCGCATTTGGGTGAAAACACCAGCAGTGGAGTTCCTCGAAGCTGACAGGTTCAACTTTGGACAGGAGGTAGGAGTGCCCTGAAGCCAGGATGCCGGTCAACTTCTTAGCAAGTCAAAACTATTGCTGCAGCGCCGATCTGCCAGGATATTTTCTTCATCTGGTTTACTTTCTTTTTTGTGTAAGTGATGACCTTGTATCACTGCTCAAGAAGCACATACGCATACGCAGAGACTAACAGACAGACAGACAGAGACCAAAGATTAGCTCTTTGATGTACTACGTCACCCCTGCAGATTGTTAAAAAAAATACAGTTTTGTTATTACAAAGAAAATAAAGTACTGAAAAAAGGTACCACTGGGTTCCATGTTCCCAATTCCAGCTACCAGAACAGGTATCGGTATTCAAAGTTCCCAAACATTTTCCCTGGACGACATTTCAAAATTGTCCCAGACTTTTCAAGCCCCGCATTTTTTAAACATATCCAAGTCAAACTCAATTCAAACCTAATTTTGGCTCGCTGACATATACGAAGGGCGAGTGAAAAGGGAACGATATGGAGAAACAAGCACGATGGTCAATGAAACGTCACACATCGACACATACTACAGCTAAAGCAATATGTAAACTACAGATAATACATTTGCTGAGATGTTATATGTTATGATTACCTTAACGATTTCATTACAAAATAACAAAATTCCAGGATTTTTCCAAAATATTCAATGATTTTTTACTAATTCCATGACCTTTCCAGGCTTTGAAAACATGATTGTGAAATTCCAAGACTTTTCCAGGTTTTCCATGACCATGGGAACCCTGGGTATTGAGTCAAATTTGAACTGTAAGCAACAATACTGAAACTGCCCTTGAACCATAGCCTGACAAACAAACATTAAGATAATCTGTCTTGTGTAAGAGGGTGAATATGTGTTAATAACAATATTTGGTTGTGTAAATAACATTATTTATCTGCCTGTATTGATACATAATACTGTGTGTGAGTGAATGCACATGTCCAGACTGTGGGTGTATGTGTGTGTGTGTGTGTGTGTGTGTGTGTGTCTGGCGGTAATGGAGCTGTCGGGGCCAGAGTCTGAGCTTTAGGTTGATAGATGGCAGTGGTCTGAAGCTAATTAACCCCACTGCATTACACACATACACAGCCTCTCTGTTACACACACAACAGTGTCAGAGAGAGGATCGGATACGTTGTAGAACCTGCACACACACACACACACACACACACACACACATGCACACACACAGTTACAGTCAGGGTCGATGATGGGGATGAAATTAATTATACACACAAAAATGTGTAGATGTACTCACTTATACACAAACATGACGAGCGTTCCATTTTACTGAACCTGTTTTTAAATGAGCCCATCTTTTCATGTTTACACTTTTGCATAGAAACGATTACTAAAATACTGGCTTACAGCACTTTGGACGACAGTATCTTTTTCCAAATCGAGCTGGAACTGTTTTTGACTGAGATATGAGACTGGGAAGACACATATACTGTAAATTGATCTGGCTGTGCCGAGTCCCAGTTTTGCTTCAGCCTAGAGAGTTGTTTACTTGCTCAAAATTTGACTCAGCCCTCAAACAGCTAGCTGTGGTCTGTGTCTAATGAGGAGAGGACTGGCACAGTGGGACCTCACCAAGTTAATTTACCAGGATCAAGACTGCTGGGGCTGTGAGTTGGGTGTCTGTCTAACCCTGTCGTCTCTGTTTGGGTCCATTTGTCTGTCTTTTTCTTCCCATTGGTTGGCCCTTTGCCTCTCTGTCTATCCTCCCATCCTTCTTGGTTCACATTCACTCCACTTTGCTACTTTTTTGAGCAATTTCTACCACGGTAGCTAATAACACAAGAAATACTTCCTTTCCAGCAGGGTGAAACAGCAATTAACTCCTTTTGTGTATTCAGTCACATTTCCATACTTAAAGGTCCAGTGTGTAGGATTTAGAGGCATCTATTGGCAAAAATGCAATTTAATATTCATTGCTTTCTTTAGTGTGTAATCACCTTCCCTCTGCCATGTTGTTTCTAAAGTAGCCCAGAATAGACGAACCAAAAACTGCTTATGGACAGATAGATTTTTGTGTTTTTGCATCGGGCACATATTTCTCCTACATGCTTGGCACATAGAAGAAGTTTTAGTTTCGTAACCTCATCACTTGATGCCATTAATTTCTAAACACTGAGCCTTTCCTCCATTATTTACTGTAGCTTTAAAGTTGCTTTTCCCAGAGTACCATTCTCTTTGTTTTCCCACTTTTCACTGCAACTATATAATGTTCAAAAAACGCAAATACGCAAATACTCAAAGCAAGACCTAAAACCCAACGGTTTTTATTAAGTCATTTCATCAAATGGAACTATTCTAGGTTCCCTGTGCATTGTTTTTCACATTTCCACCAGACATTTGGTGTCTTTGGAAACTTTCAGGTCCCTACAGCATATAATTTTCAGTAAGAAAATATTCATATCATGATAATGGCAATATTACAAGTTGTTGACATGATGTTGTCATATCGTTATGCACAGCAACAACAAGCATGGCTTCTTGTCTGCCTTTTTCTTTCTTTTTTTAGTTTTTCAGTTTTTACTCAGTATTTTTAGACAAACTGTTACATATACGCCTACATGTAATACTATAACACTTATTTTGTTGCTATTGTTGTTATATAATATAATATACATTGCTGTTGTTATCATTTTATGTTCTTGAAATTAATAATACAATATTTTAAATGTTTAGTATTTTGTCATATCATAAAGAATATTGTTATCACAATAATACCCTGAAATATTGAGGGATATTATTTTAAGGCCATATTGCCCACCCTTACTGATATTCCAACATGTCAGTGAGATTTAAGGATTTTAAACTAAAAATCTGAAAATAACTTGATGAGAGGATCTGGGTGATATGGAGAAAATTAAATATCACAAGATTTTTAACAAATACCTCAATATTGATATTGTGACAATACTAGAGTATGTTTTGGTCCTTTCACAAAATATTTATACAATGAGATTTTTTTTATACATAATTATCAGTAGAAGATAAAACAGTTCAGTTGATAAATTGTCATCACTTTACTGTAATGCAGCCTTTAGAAATCAGGAAAAGACAACACTTACGATATTACCAGATACTAGATATCTCAAATCTAAGAAGATATTTGGTCTCATATCACAATTTTGACACAATATCTGTATGTTGTCCAGCCTTTCTTGGAAATAAAAACATTTATATTCCAGCCTACCATTGTCATATTGATTGAGAATTTGCATTTCCTTCAGAAAAGCTGTTTTCATGGCTGAGAGACAGAGAAGCACAAAAACACTTCTCTCTCTGTATCAGAGATGCTACTTTAATTGCCGCTAAACAACAGTGATATTCCCTTTCCTGTCTCGTTTTTACCCCTCGCGTGCTCTCCGCATCACAAGATATTCAGAATAGAATAACAGCCTGTAATTTGTTTGTTGACATGCAAACAAAAACAGATAGACAAGATGAAAGAAAGACAGCGAGGGAAAGTAGGTAAATGGAGGATACTTCACGAGAGCACAAAGACAGAAAAAAACCCAAAAATGTCAGACAGAGAAGAGGAAACAACAGGAAATACAGCATATAAGAGGTAGGCAAGGAGCAAGAGGCAGGGAGAGAGAGGAAAGATGACACGGAAACATTTATTGGGAGCTAGGAGGAGGAAGAAGTAGTGAGTGAGAAACAATGAGAGAATGATGAGAGAGATGTGAGGGGGGATGGCTATGCAAAGGCACAGAAAACTAAAGAGGAGGGAGGGGAAAGAAAAAGGGGAAATAAATAGCAAGGGTGAGAGAAAACTGACTGAGGCAGAGAGGAGAAAGGCAGGGAGAAGATGAATGAAGAAAACTGAGGTAATTGATGGGAAACAACAAATGGAGACAGGACGCAAAGCGACGCAGATTCCTTGAAAAAGACAACAACAAGAGGAGATCTGAGATGAGCAGAAAGAAAGAGAAGTGAAATGAGACGAGTGTTTAAAAAGCCAAGAGGTTAAGAAAAGAGAGGGAGATGACGCTGATAGAAGCTGAAAAACAAAGGGAATGGGAAAGAGACTATTATGCAGAATGCAAATGAAGGGAACACAAGTGACAGAGATGAGATTGATATAGGCGAGAGTGAAGAAAGTGGAAAAAAGAGGAAAAGGAATTACAAAGGAGAAAGTGAGATAAAATGAGGGAACACGCAGACGCAGGATCTTTTTTAAAATGCATACTGAGGCTGTTTAACCCCTTTGTGTCCACATGTTATTGCATACTAAATCACCAAAATTAGTCTGTCGCATGCAATCTCAGAGGTGTCATCGAGGATATAGTTTAATCTGCATCCAGGTGTGTCAAAGTCGCATAAACCTTCAACAGATGATAACAAGTAGATCAGTGGTTCTCTTAGTTTTCCATAGATACCAAGCTCATGTGGGAGTTCAACACATACGGTGCTAAATCAATGGCCCAGTGAGCTGTTTAGTCCGTGGAGTTTTTCAGCAGCACTGTTCAGACTATAGCAGAGAAGGTGATCATCTGCTGGTGGTAACGATTCTTCCCCTCTGCAGCCAAGGAGCTCACTCAACAAGACCACCTCACTACTGCCTCTCTGTTTCAGAAAGCTGCTGGCTTTACAACAGCACTACATACATACATACATCATGCAGCATTAAGCATCAATAACTAGCAGTAATCAGCACTGCTAAAATAACTTGTTAGCTGAACTACTATCTGTATTTGAGTCTCATGTGTTCTAGGCTTGATAGCCAGCTGCTGGCACTGGAGGGCAGTCTGGCTGAGCACATAATTTCGAACTCAAGGGAAAAAAACATATGGGTTGTTTTAGTTTCTTTAAAATAATCTCAAACGTCTCAGGTAGTGCCAAGCCTAGGATGCAGCTATGGTATCTTAACAAAAAGCGTCAGGAGCGCAAGCATAAAAAATGGCTAAATCAATGTGAAAGAAAACGCCACATAAAACATTAGAGATGTTTTATAGACCACAAAACACAGGTGCTGCACTTGTCTCCCAAGCAAATGGTGACCAGGACTCAAACATTTAAAGAAAAATACAATAAGACCACATAATGTCTCCATACGGCTCATCTGAAGTAGTCCAAGTGTCCTGAAGCCCCAAAGTGCCAAGTTGTTTTGAAAAACATCACTGGCGTCATGTTTTTAGTCTTGTTGTAGCACTTAAGATAACTCAAATTTATGGTAGCACTATAGGAAAAGTCAAGGAATAACCAAAGTCGATCGGCTTCCTCTTCTGGGGACCATGAAAGATTTGTGGCCGTCCGTCAACCAGTTCCATGAGCCGTGCCACTAAAGTGATTAAACATTTCTCAATATGTATCAATATATAAATATGTTTTGGTTTATTTTCAAGGTTCTAATCATATGGTGGGCAACACGGGAAAAACACAGGGCTACTTCAAGGCTATAAGATGAATATATCAGCCGGAAATTGATGTCTCAGGATATATATGAGATGAAAGAAGATTTATTCATTTATATCATCACTCTTTTCATAGCAACCATGTATAAAAGTACAATAAACAGCATTGCTTACTGAAAAAATCCTGTAATATTTTAAAATGACATGCTATTACAGTGTAATTTACAGATTAGAAAACCAATAATTAATTTAATGTGGCACCTGGTTAAAACTGTGGTATTTATATCCAGTGAGGCAAGAGGTTGTTTTAATTAAGTTAAGGATTGCATGACTTGCAGCAGACAAACCAAGATAAAATGAAGGTCTGGATTAGTCACTACACTGAATTGCTTGAATTGACTGCTTATAGATGTGATTTGGGTCTGCTTAACCTTTTTAACCTGTCAATCTAATCTTGCAGTCAACGATTCTGGCAACTGATTTTAAAAAACATTTAGATATTTTTGCAATGAAAAGAGATCGCCATTGATTTGACTTCTTTCAGACACATGGGAAGAGCAACTTCATTTTCTAATAAATCTCCCCTCATTTTCTAAAACTAATTTTTAGGTAATTTTTTGTTTCTTTCACCTTTTATAAACATCTTGCAATTAGTAGTACATTTTTTGCCAAGTTGGTTATGGTTAAACAGCTTGTGAAAGGTATCTTAACACGGCACAAGAAAACTCATGTCAATCCAGCTTCAAAGGGTTAAGCCAATGAATTGTAATGGACAACTGAGCCCCAACTACCTGCTACAGACTCTTGGATTGTGTCAAGGTAGCTCAGGTAGTTGAAGCCCATATACTGACATTACAGAGTCAGAAGTTCTGTTCAAAGTGTTACAAAGTGGGAACATGAACATGGAAAATACAGGATGGATCCTAAAATTGAACCCTTCACACCCCGGCAGGTATTACATGCTCAGGGTGACAATGAATTAACCACGGTGACATAGAAAGCTCTGCTGGAGAGGAAGGAGCTGAAATACCAGCCCACCGCCTCAGTCAATTTAAATTTCAAGAGGAACCTTATTAACGGCGGCATGAAAGAAAGATTTATAATTGTAGCGATGAATCTGCACCTGCTGCTGGGAGAAGGTCAGCGGGTCGGCTGGAGGACGGGGTATGACAGGTGACCGAGGTGTGGTGGTGGTACAAGTATAATTACAAATACACACACATAAGGGCACACATACAAACACAGTGCCAATTTGGTGAAAACTTATGGCATGAGCAGACACGTGACTCAGTTGTAACATCTGCCTCACATACATACATTGAAACACACATTTGTGCAATCACTGCCAATATCAGAGAGGTGAGGATGGCCAGAGGGCTGGAGGCCAGGGACCCGAGGCTGCAGCCTTTAATATATCTCTGTCGGTACATTATCACTTTCTCTCTCTCTCTTACTAACACACAGACCTCCATTGCACGGTATCACACATTTTGGAACCGACACAAACTTAGTCACGCACAAAACAAACAGCCATCTGTCTTCACCTGCTTTTAAACGTCCTGAATACAAATCTAGTAATGATACACAGTAAATACTGAAGGATTACTCACACAAGTAGCAGTCTATGGAAAAAGACTTTCATCGTTCTCTCCTATCTTTAAAATCCTTAATTAGCACTTATAATGAACGCTATACAGCGTGGATATTTTGACAGGTAAAGCAGCACTCAGTACATACTGTTTTCATTTTTGACAAGAAAAACTTTCGACAAACTGAAGCTTTCTCGACCAATTTTTAATGACTCCTTAAATAACAGCCCAAACTGACAATTACAGGCTAAAATACAAAATAATGTTGTATATGTGAGACGCCTTATGACATGTATTGGGTTTAGTCCAACAAATTGACATAAATAGAGGGACAAAAAACTCAAGCATGTGGATTAACGCTTTTATTATTTATGACAGTTAAGAAGAAAGCCTCCTTATTTTGCTCATTATCTGGTATCTATTATTACTCCAGGCTATGAAATTGGTGTGGGGTAGTCACTGCCTCTATGTATAATTAAATCAAATTATAATTTTTTTAGGGAACGTGGTGGACTGGAGGGAAACTGCCATTATGATTAAAGACTGGTTTGAAAACTCACCTCTTCTCATGCACTCAAACAGTTTACTGCATGACTGATTTTAAGTGGAGATTGATTGGGCAAATAAATAAATAATTACTTTTATAGCCTCCCATTCAGTCCTGATGCTATCACTCACTTCCTTAGGCTACATCCACACTGATGCATTTTCATTGTAAAATGGCGTGCCAGTGTAAACAGGAAGCAGGTTAGTTGCTTATTTACAGAAAACAACACAGAGGAAGATGGAGAAAAGTATGACCAGAGTTTTCTTTGCTTGCACCTTTCTAGTCTTCCAACCACTCAAAGTACTTTCTCACTACACGTCATATTCACCCCATATTTACCCACATTAATACACTGGTAGCCAAGGCTACGTTGCCACCTGCTACTCAGTTAACCATTCACACGCTCTCACACCCCGAAGGACAAGCCAGTCAGAGCAATTTGGGTTTTAGTATTTTGCCCAAGGACACTTTGTGCCAGTCACAGAAGCCAAGGATGCAAACACCAATCTTCCAAAAAGTGGATGACCAACTCCACTTCCTGAGTCTCAGTCTGGTATAATATAAAAGTGGAGACTTGGGGTTTTTGGTTTTGTTAGTCATATAACCAGTCACACAGCAGCTCTTTGGCATGTTACCGTGTTGATGTCAAAAAGGAAACAATCTATATTTTCTGCTTTTCCGAGCCCGCACTGCTACAAACTGTACTGAAAGTCATCTTTCCTCAAAGCCATAGTGAGACCAAAGGTGGATTTTGAGAGAAGTTAGGCATTTTCCATACTTGCATACAAAAACATATTCATGTGGATGTAGCCGTACTGTCTCTTTATCTGCCTTTATGTTTTTGTTATGTGTTTTTTGTCAGTACTTATGCTATTTGAATAATATGTGCCCCCTAGCAGCTGCATCACATCAGCCACCTAAACCTCAAGTGCAGTAAAAAACACACACACGCACACACACACACACACACACACCCACACACACACACACACACACACACACACGCACACACACACTGGAGGAAGGCACCATACTTGATCCAAGCCAGCCACCTGCAGCTTCTCCTCTCTGTTTTGTCTCTCCCTGCCGTGACACAAAAGTGCTATCCGACAGTGCTTCATTGTTGGTTTTATGCATGATGGTGTGTGTGTGTGTGAGCAGGTACGCATGTCAACATGAGCGCTTGACACCTGCCAACATTCATGCTCGGTGTTCCCGTATGCATTCCTGCACCCTGCTGTGCGACTGTAGCTGCAAATGCCACAAATTCCTCAAAACACACACGCAGAGCTAAAGGTACACACATTTCAGTCTTGTTGGATATACAAATATGAGCAGAGGACGGACACACACAGTGAGGAAGGATACAGGATTCCCACCTGCCAGTGTCTAAGAATTATGAGTCAGAGCAAGTCTGTGTTTCACACAGGTATTCCCCCAGCATCAAGCCCATTAGGCATATATTCCCATTGATACACTTGTAAATGAACCTCATGCATCATGCAATAAGCCAGCAGACCTGCACCAAATGCATTTAAATCTGCTGAATGAAAAACAACTTAGCAGCAAATTAGAGAGTAGAAAGTCTTTAAAAACTATTTGTGCATGCATGTTTTGGTTATGAAATAAGTTTTGGTTTAGTGTTTGATGCAGGGACATTTGTTTTTGAGACAACACAGGGATGACAAATTTCCCCAGGGGCAGGCTAAATCAATGTGTGCCAACACATGGCTCAAGCACGCCCAGCTTTTGTCGTGACTGAACAGAGTGTGTGTCTTGGATAGTGTGGGAGCCAGGACTCCTTGTTGCACGTCAGTTGCGCGGGTGTGGGTCTGTGTGCAGTGTGTGTTTTGATTTATTTCTCTGTATGAGCTTGTGACCGCTCACAAGAGACTCATCATCAGCTCAGCGGGCCAAGCCACCACTTCAGAACGGTCATGTTTTGCATATTACATTATGTATCAGCATCAGAAGGTGAGTGTGTGTGTGTGTGTGCGTGTGTGTGTGTGTGTGTGTGTGTGTGTGTGTGTGTGTGTCATGGAAATCCCTCGACACCTGTGCTAATATGCACCATCAGATCTTTCAATTCAGATTTATACAATTCATAACAATGTAATGTGATATTGACAGTTACTTCATGACAAAATAAAGTTGTATGACAATGTAGTTACCCAATCAAGATTTTGCAGTTTGAATTGGTGTGGATGCTGACCATGTCCTAAGAATTTTCTTTGTTTCCTTTGTCGTGTTGCTTCTACAGTACTTGGCTTCCTGTGATTGTCATTGTTGCCGGTGTTGCATGGTGTTATGCTGTGTAACATGGTGTTGCACAGTGTTACGGGGTGTTACGTGATGTGACGGAGTGTTACAAGATGTTATGCAACATTATCATCATCATCATCATCATCATCATCATCAACTTATTTTTTCTTGTTATATGATTGATCTAATTGGTAACACTAGTCTAGTTTATTAAGCAGTTTGAAAACTTCCTCACGGACGCATCCCTATACAGTACCTGTAAAAAAAATGTGCACATCAAACAATCACAAGGCAATCAACCGGGACAAAGGGATTCAAAATGAAATGTAAACTGGATTGTTACATGCCTTTTGCTGCTATGATTTTTTGTAGATAATTTCATACTTTGATTGTTCTTCCAGTGATTTTGTGTATTGTGTTGTGAGACCTTGTGAAAAAGAAAGCATCTACAATTTTTGAGGGCCTCAGCAGCTGAACTTGATAGACGTGCAAGTCTTTTGCACATCAATTACTTAAAAATTCATTAAAAGCTGGGTCATAATGCCCACGCTTGTATTGAACTGAATTATATTATAAAACGACACCACAAACATGGTCTAACAAATTACCATAGAGTTGAATCGATACCTCTCTGACATAATTTCAATAGACTTTCTACATAATGAATCCTTAGATTCATTTTTTTAATGACTACACAGCCAAGCAGTTTGCATCAGCATGGTAATTTGGGGATGTGACCTGCACTTGAAACTTATGTTTTAATGTTTTGAGTAGGAGATTATTAGCCACCCAATTTCTCTGCTCATCATGCCGCGTTTCGTCATTATTGTTGTCTGTGTTGGATGTGTACCTGCAGACGACGGAGCCATTGTTAGACTGAAAGGTTTGTGTAAGGGGAGAAAAACATGGGTGAAAGGGCACATCCTTTGAGGCTGCCTGTATGTGGGTGTGAGGGCAGGATGTGATTGTTGTCTGTTTCAGAGAAAGCTACTGAGACAGTGACAGAGGAAGGGGTCAAACTCTCTGTCCAGCTTGTGGTGTAAAAGATAGGATGCAAGTCTATGGATCCAGTATGTCTTATTGTCATTCTATATCATGATTAGGGCCCTGTGGCAGCCAAAGCTGGAGTGCACCAATATTTTGACCTTTAAAGGCATACATATGTCTACATCCGGCTTTCAAAATAAGGTCTTAACATAATGTAGACACATAAATTAATTTTTTTCCCCAAGAAGTTTAAACCATGTTACCTGCAACCCCTATAAATCCCACCAAACTGTGAAAGAAGTTTGGCTTTTGATTTTGGGGTTGTACTTGGAATGGAAGATGGACAGCACAGAATTTTTGGGGGAAAAAAAAGAATTAAATCTTCTTAACAATTTATCACGTCTGTTGAAGATCACCTTCTGGATTATCCATCCACCCTGTGGAGGCCAAGACGCTAACATATCAGAGTTCAAAATATTTATAATGGCTTTGTCCTGCTCTGTATTAGGTTTGGGCCTTTAGTATAATATCATGAAGGTAGCCATCATGTTCATATTAAAAAGACTTTTACTGGGTTCTTGTTTTAAAATAAAACAGCTGGAAGCATTAAAAGTCACACAAACAAACAGAGTTTTAGCATTAGCATTAGCTTATACATGCGAACAACAGTTGATTAAATCTCCAAGCAACAGTCATCATTTCAGCTCAAAAATCCACTGCTGCCCATTAGAAATGATAGGCCTGTTTTTCTTTATGTCGAAGTCAAAGACCCATACTTATGTCCTATTAATGCGTTTAAAGAGTATAAAAGATTTTTTTAGCATGTTCAAGACCTTATTTGTGAACTGTATACCACTACCACTGAAATATTACAGCATGCAAATGCTGGACACTATGCTGGCTCAAATATCCCACAATGCAATGCAGTAAGCGACAATGTTAACAACAGGCATTTACAGCAGTGACCAAGATATCTTTGTAACATCAATAATACTGCAATAGTGCAGAGTACAGGCATAGTGCCGATCATCCCCGAATCATACGGTTAATTTATACACGGCAGTTCATCCCTCACTGAGCAAAGAGCCTCGCATTCAACGCTGTATCCATTTCTTTTCATATTTCCATGGTAGTTACTGCTCAGTGTATGTATGGGTATGTAGTGAATAATATGTGATTTCGGACGCAGCGTGTATGTGCTGTCTTATTAGAATGGAAAGTTTGACCTGCATATCATCAAAACTAAGGGAGGTGGGGCTTAGAGATGGTCACAAGAAATCCAGTAGGTGACCCCTTTCTGTATTGTAGTGTGCACAGTCTGAGTAAAATCAATTTATTTTCTTGTGTCATACATGCCAGAAGCTGCATTTTCCCCATGTGTTATATAAATGTCTCTGTTGCAGCACAGAAACCCCTGAATGTTTATAGTACTGCTGATTAAAGTGATTCTAATTTTGAGAATCAAACAGCTTGCTGCCACAGCGGTCCCCGCGCCTTCACGGAGCGGGTAAAAAGCACAAATGTATTCTGACATTTCAACAATTGTTTCAGGGTTGAAACAACAGTGCAGCAGATGGTGAGACATTACACTCATCTATTTGTTGTGCTCCCAAGCATCACTAAATGGCCAATAAGGCAGGCCCACCAACAGGTTAACACCATCAAATAGAAAGTGACTAGTACAAAAGTAGCTGTGCTCTTGATATAGGAGGTGGCTGATTTCAAATAGAAAAGCGACTAAGTAAATGGAGAGCAACTCCAGGAAAAAAATAAACCAAGTTGGGTCAAAAGAAAAAGTAATTGCAGCTAAAGAGCAGGAAGAATAATTTGATCTTGAGTCAGGTAAATTGTATAGAGTGCATTTATTAACTATGACGTGGTTTTAATCCAAAGGGGACAAATTATTATAAGAGAGGAACTCCTTGTGCTTATGTACGTAAGCACTGTGGGGGCTTGCTCTTTGGTGAATACATATATGTGAGTTCAAACTGAGAAGGTGATTGCCGTCAAATTTAAAGTGATTGTGCTCATTTTAAGTGACAGGTGAGTCACTAGAATCCTGTTGGATTCCTGTAAAAGTCAATTCCACAATTCAATACCTCACTGGGACGGGAGAAAAGCACATAATAGCGGACAGGATGGGAATAATAGTAAAAGTTGCCTGTTTTTATATATAAATATTAGGGACGTCATTGCTGAACCATTAATTGTGTAAGCACCGGGAATATTATAATAAGTCTAGAAGTAGCACTTGTACTTTGCTGTACCACAATGGTATTCATGTTACACTGGTTAGCTAGCCTTGGTTGCTTTGCATTGTGCACATTTCGGTTGGGAGCCAGCTCACAGCACTGCTCATTCAGCAATTGTTGCTGGTAACACCCACAGTGGCAGGACGGCATTGCTGCAGAAACATTCAAGTCTCCCCATCAGATCGTCCCGGTGAGTAAGCATCTAAATTTTGAGCTCGAAACCCCATTATTATAATTATTATTATTATTATAACCTTTATTTGAACAGGAAAGGCCAAGAGCAAGCTCTCTTTTACAAGGATGCCCTGATTACATGACAAAGTAAAACTATAAAAGCGCAATACAATATACTATGACAGAACATGTGGGCCGATACTGAAGTGCACATCAAAAACACATAACAGGCACTGCATACACCAACAAATACTTTAAAACATCAGCACATAGGACAACATCAACTCAAGGAAAACACATGCATTCGCTGTGCTGTATGTCAGTCAGCAGAAATTTAAATTGATTGAAAGCGATTGGTGCGTCTAATATTAAAAGCTTCTGAAGGTAGCTCCACTTGTGTGGGGCACGATATTTAAAAGCCAATTTCTCAATTTCAGCACTGACGTAATGATTTTTGAGGACCAAATAGCCTTGAGAACTAGTCCAGTGAGACATTGTTCTATACTTTAAATGAAGCATTGCTAAGACAGAGTATGTTATCACTGTTAGATCTGTTAGCACTGTTAGCAGTATCAGCACAGGTAGCAGCCTGTCAGTCAATAAAACCAACCGGGAAAAAAAGACATTTACATCCCAAAATATTAAAATAATGCCACCTCAAAAAGGATAGCACTTCAAAATGTGCGCTAAAGCTCCCTGACGCAATGAAATGCTGAAGGAAAAGGAAAGCGCTTCCTGTATGTCATGCCATTTCGCGTTCTTTTGCGATAATGGGACGAGACATGACTGAGAATCAATTTTTGGGGCACCCTCTAGGATACACCAAAATGACCACCAATAATTCAACAATTCACTTGCGTGTGGATTTAAGGACAAAGATAAGTGAGAAGGATACAACTATTCCACACTTTCAAGTTTGGACCGTTCTTTCAGCCCGCCGGGGAAAACACGAGCAGGAGTGCCGGTGGACCAGCTCATTATCTGCACCATATGGTCTCGAGGGAAGCGGTATCGTTTTATTTTTAGGGAAGAACGCACTCACGATCACACATGCACACACCCACTGAGAGGAAGCAATACCATTTCCGAATACCCCCTGCGTCTTCCAATCCACCTCCCCCCATCACTCACTGACTCACAAGTCTTCGCATGGGCTCACACAAACAACTACAAAAAGTTTCTTTTGATCCCTTCCCAAATCTTCTTTTTTTGTATGCAACATGACATATCACACAACAGAATCAGACTCCCACTGACAGAGATCACTGCTTCACCTGAGTGATGTTTTGAGCTGTGTTGTCACAGCTCGTCGTGTGACTCATAGCTGCATTAGCATGCAGGTAACGCACTGTGCTCTGACTCAGTGAATATCAAATCTTATAGTTTAGTAGTCTATAAGTATTCTGACAGTCTGTGCATTCACTAGTTTTGTGTGGGAAGCCAGATGCATTTTAATATGTGTATCCATATGTGTGTCTGAGAACATGATTAACTCTTGTGGGCTGGTTAGAATATCAAACTGCACTGTGTGTGTGTGTGTGTGTGTGTGTGTGTGTGTGTGTGTGTGTGTGTGTGTGTGTGTGTGTGTGTGTGTGTGTGTGTGCGCGCGCGCGCATACATGTACATAAGAGCGTATGAATGCAGCTTTCAGTCTGCAGTTATGCTGTTTATGTGTCCAGCTGAATAACAGGCGACAGTGTGCACACAGACTTAATGCACTAAATGCAGAGCTGGCTAATAGAAAGAGGTACTGCTGAAATCACACACTCTCAACAGCCTATTAATATTATGGTATGGGTGGGAGGAGGGAGAGGAAGAATGAATGGGGAGAGGGAGGGAGGAGAAAGAGGGATGGAGGGATGATAATATAACACAGTTCCCAGACATTTTCATGGAGAAAATTTCAAAACTTTTCCATGACTTTTTCAGAAATCGTGAGAAATCGTGAGAATTTTTTCTTTTTTCTCACTTGCCTGGCGTTTTTTCAAACATATCAGATTCAAACATAATTTGAGCTAGCTGACATACATGAAGAGAGAGATAGAATGCTGGGAGGAAATTAATAAACCTACGTGGCAGTAAACAAACCGTTGTCACGCATCGACACTTATCAGGGCTACGTTGCATCGTCAGCTACAGAAAATGAGATTTCTGTTATGTTACATAATGTGGAGTTTTATGCTCGGAGGATTACTGCAACAATTCATTACACACGAAAAAATCTACAACTTTTCCAAAACTTTTAATTATTTTTAACACTTTAAAACCTGGATCAACACTCATTTTCTCGTGCTGCATTCAGACGCTTTTTGTAAGTGTTTTGAAATGTTTTGAAATATGAGCACATTGGTTCGACTGCTTTGGAAAAAACAGGCAATGAGCATTTTGGCAAGACACATCCTGCAAATTGCAAGAAATTGGTAGACTTAGAAAATTATTTTTGAAAAGTGAGGAAAAATGTTGAAAATACTGTATTCATAAGTATTATAATTATAGATTCAAAATTATGTTACAGAATTATCTCCTATTTGCACTTTTTTGATTTCCTTGTTTGATTTTTGTTTTATACTTTCCTTGTTTTGGTGTGCTAATTTTATTAGGTAATTTTCTTGTACTTTTGGCTAATTTGTTGCTAATTTAAAAACTTTTAACGAATGTAACTTATTCCATGGCTTTTCCAGGCTTGGAAAATGTGATTGTGAAATTTCAGGATTTTTCCAGGTTTTTCATGATGGTGGGAACCATGATAGAGTCTGTGGGTGGGGCTAAATCAGGGTAAGAGCATGATGAATGGAAAGAGTGGAAAGACGGATAAAGGCAATGAAGGATGGCAGAAGTTAGGCAGTGAAAGAGAGGATTTGAGGAAGGATGTGTGGATAGAGGTGCACTCAGATCAATATAGAATACCTATAATGCGATGCAAAGTGGAAAAGCATGTGATGAATAGATTGGGGGAGGTAAAGGAAAACAAGAGAGACTGAAAAAAGTTCAAAATCACCACTTCTGATCATGATGAATGGTATGATAAAACAAAGGCAGAAAACTTTTGATGACATATAAAAAGTTAGTACAACCTTTCTTAGTTGCCTGGTTGTGGGGAGAAAAAAAATCCAACTCTGTTTGTCAAGCACACAGTTCAGTAAGCAAAATCATCTTTGAAATCCCCCCCAAAAATGATACAAAGAAATTGAAACCTAGTGAAAAAAAAAGGATTGAAAGTCGAACGTTGGCTCATTAGTTACAGATCCGCTGGCTCGGTGTATACAGGAAACAATTCTCAAAACCGGTGGCTTCATTAACATTCAAACCAAGCGCGTTTCATTTTTTTTTTAACTGCAAGAAGAACATCAGCGCAAATTAGACCGTGTTGTATGAGGATTTTATCGGATGTGACGTTGACTTCAGCTCTCCGTATAAATTCTTCGAGGGAAACTGTGATTAAAAGGCAATGCAACAATAGATGTGAAGGCAGAGACGATTGGGAAGTTGACAGTGTGACCAGCTCTTTCTTAGAGTCTCTCCATGAGCCTAACTGCTCAGCACCGGCCCTTATTCACTCCCCGAAAGCTTTGTCATCAGAAAAGTACTTTCAGCCAACCATCAAATGACTTATTGTATTCAGCGGAGCATTTTCCTTTTGTCAATCTTCTCTGCTTTTTTTATGCTTCCTATCCGTCTTTCTGTGGGGCTTTTAAATACGCTATATAACTTAATTTTTCCCTCCACATATCCCTTTCTGTCTCTGTTGATAGAACTTTTTCGCCCACCTTTCTCTACTCTTTAAAATCCACTTCTTTTGCTTTCACTGTTCCTCTTTCTTTTCAGGTCTGGTCCTCTCTCACTTCCTCGAACCCCTGTCCCTTTTTTCCTATCTCCTTTCTGTCCATAACGGGAGACTCAAGGAAAAAGTCTTCTCTGTTTTTCTTTCACTTAATCACTTTTGCTCTCTATTCACAGTTTTTTCTCATCAGTTTTAGTTCTTTTCACATTTTTCTCTCATCTGTCTTGAAAAATGTCATGTGTTTAGTTAAGGTCAGCCCATTTGTGCTGCCGCCAGCTACCGTTCAATTAATGATTACTGACATTTCTGCCAAAGAATTCAGTAGCAAATAATAGTGATTCAACTCAAACTCAGATCACCGAAGCTTTTACATCTGTTGTTCATCTGTCTCAAGTCACGAATACCAAGTCAGAGTCGAGTATTTTATCATCTTTTATCAATGTTAGACAAGCTGCGGACTGACAGACAGACAGAGAGACAGACAGAAAGACACAGACACACACACACACACACACACACAGCCAACAACAAACACATGATCCCCTGCAGGTTTACACCTGATGGAGATAATTACATCTTGGCACAAAGTACAATACATTTCCAATTAAAAAGACAAGAAAAAGCATTTCAGTGCAATACCGACATAGAAGTCCCACATCCATTTTTCACTCCCATCTGTCTCTCGGCAATCAAACGAGCCCACGTCCTCCACCACTGTATCTGTATGATTCCCCGACCTCATCTCACTCCCTCCTTTTCATCTCTACTCCCTTGCTCCCCTGCCATCTCTCCCCGCCCCGATACCTCTCTTCACTTATTTACACCTCTGTCCTGACACCCCCGCAGGTGTCCCGTCCCATCTTTCCTCAAAGCTCCAAACCCCTGCGCCTGTGCACATCTCCTGTACCTGTATCCAGTCAGAGAGGAAGGCGATGACTTTGATCGCTTAACTTCAAAAGCAGGCGAGCAAATGTGGAGTGCTTTGACAGAAAGTAGCTGGAGTTGCAGTCACGATATTGGTCGGTCATTGTAATTAGAAGTTTAGGTTTTGTGATAAATGTGTGTTAACTTGTGTCCATCTCTCCCTGTTTATCTCATTCTTAACACACTTTGCGTCAGCCTCATTTTTTATTCGCATTCTCTTTGAATGAAGGGTTTTCATATTGCTTTCTGTCTTTGTCTGTCTCTCTCGATCTTTGTCTGGTTTGTTTTTGTTGGTTTCTCAACAAACAGAGAGCTATAAAAACAACAGCAGAGCGAAGGAATCCATATTTCTGACTTTAAGACAATCCTGATTGTGGTCTCCACTTCACTGGTCCGTCTCACCGTCACTCCATCTCTCATCATAATGTCCCATTTTTCCCACATCATTCTCACCAATTCTCACACTCTCTCCTCTAGTCACATCTCCCTTAACAATCCCCCGTGCTCTTTCACACATTTTTGTTGCTCGGCTCCACTGCACTGCTGTCTCTCTACACCACATTGCTTTTGGAAGTCTTAAGTAGTTGAATCCCAGAGGAAAGTGGGATATGCCGTCCTTTGTTCACCTCTTTTCACAGTGGCGGGGACGACATGTTATATTACCTCTCAATTCAATCATTTTACTTGGTTGCCATTCCATATGTATTGTGATTCAATATTACAATTTATTGCAAATTTTGTCTACCTAACCTGTACAAAAGAACATGGTAATGACTCATAGAGACTGTAAGTTATAGCCAAAAAACAATGCACATCACATGCCAGTCTTTATTACTTTTTCTCAGCAGCATGATAAAATGCATGGAAAGGTTAACCCCTGGTAAATAAACTAACTTAAACTGCTTTGGTCTTTTTAATGATTTTAAATCTGGTGTAGCACTTTGTGACTGCTCTGTTAAAGGGGCTTATTAAAAAACTTTACTTAACGCCTCACCCTGCTCTCGTGCTCTCTCTATTTATCAGACCACAAATAAGACAAGAATTTGCAAGCTAACCCATTCCAAGGTCCCTAAGCCCTGGCATCTGAGACTTTGCCAGTTGTCAACCAGGTGAAAGTTCTTGAGGCGGACCTTCAATAGCGGCTTTAGCAACTTGAAATCAGCTGGCACAAACCCTAGCACCGGGGTCACAGCTGCAGGGTCTAATCTGTGTACCGGCAGCAACAGAAAGTTTTCTGATCCAGCAACAACAAGTGATTTATCACTATAATTGGATTTGAATGTGCAAAAAGTCTCCTGTTTGAAAATAACTAAAATAAAGGTGAGATTCTCCATCCACTTTTTTCAATATTGTACATAAGCAGATATACACAATTTGATAACTGTCAACATTCATATCACGGTGTACCCTAAAACTGCTATATCGCTGCAACCCTGCTTGTGAGTTAAGCGTCTTAGCTGTACAACTTCCTCCCCTCAGTTAATGATACTCATTCCCCATCACTTGTCATCTTGATTTGCAGTATGATTTTAAATGTAACCTAACATTGAAGTAATAACCTAAAGAAGCAGACAATCAAAGACTGAGAATCTAATGTTGCCCTGTATTTCCTGGATGTCAAAACAATATGTATATGTTTGCCACATCAGCTTTATGTGGTGATAACATTTCAGTGTTGTGCTTACAGCTTAGTTTGACTGCCCAAAAAAGGTCAAAAAGTCAATTATCTGCAGGATATAGTCACAATGACTTAGCTTCCACATGCATCAGTTACACTGGGTAACAATGGCTGTAACAGCATACGAAAGCTCTAAACCGCTTTTCCGATTCAGGTGACAAACTGAACACAGTGGGGTCTGGGGTGCCTGTGTGTACCCTGTCGGTGTGTTTTTTTTCTCTCAGACACCTCTATGTGTTTCTAATGCAGTTTGTCTCAAGAAATCTCAACATCCTTTTCACATCTCACGCTCTTAATGATGACGGTAATGAAAAGTGATGGAGCTGCTGTCACACGCTTGCACATACCTTCCTTAAGTGGGCAAAAAAACATGGTTAGACACACTTATACCGCATCCAGCACACACACAGAAACACATACAGACATAAAGACACAGCATGTTGTTGGGATTACATTAAGATATATGGAGCTGCAGGGGGAAATATTGGGTGGATTTGCAATAGATTTTTCCAACTCAGCAATGAGGCATGAGCTTGTATTTGGGGCTTCAGTCTACAAACATCATCTTAGGGTCAAGTTTTTGCCAGTCCTATAGGTCCAGACTTACCTACTGAGTCATCAAAAAAGTGTTTTTAACCCTTTAAAAGCTGGCTCAACGTCCATTCACTTGTGCTGTGTTTAGATGCCTTTCCCAAGCATTTTAACCTTTGAAACATTTAGGAAATTGTTTGGTTTCTTTCAAAATACATGAGAAAAAAAGCAACTAGCAACATGAAATATCCCTGAAATCAAAAAAAAAAAAAAGTAAAAGGTGACCTGAATACAGAGATAAAGAGTCATAAGAGTTTATTATATAACTATCTATACATCAATACCTACATACTTTAAAAATCATTATTATTATTATTATTATTAATTTTTTTAATTATTATTATTATTACTATCGTTATTATTATTATTGTATTTAAGCACTTTCAGGTCATTGGGGTTTTTTTTCTCTAACTTCAGGTAATTGTCTTGTAACTTTTTATTAATTTCATGCTAATTTGGAGGTAATTTCTTTTTCTTTTAGGTCACTTCTTGCCTGTTGTCCATGGTTTTGAAAGCGTATTTCCTCAGATTTCAAAGTGTTAATATTTGTATCTGTAGTCATCAATAGCCAATGACCACAGACAGGAAAAGGAACAGAAACACACTTTCCAACAGCATTTTCAGCAGGGAAATGTCAAAGACATGTCTCCTAAAGAATCGTATAACCCTCAGCAGCTTCGTCATTCCTCGTCTACGCTCTCATCTTGCCTCGGGACTGATGACTTGGTTTCTTTTCTGTTATTTCCGGCTGTCTGTCTCAGTCCATCTGTCAGTCTCTATCTGAGAGGGACAGTAATATGATTTCTACCATAGGACGCCACAATTTTTACTGACTATGGCTTTGGCCTATCTGTCAATCTGTCTCTTTTTGTGAGGGGGATGGTAACACAATATTATCCCAGGCCTTCCTACCTGTCTTTGTGTCCGTCCAATAGTTATGGACCCATTCAAACTCAGAGTGTTCAGTGTGACAGTTGCGCTTTGAAGGATAATCGAAATGCTATTTTTCATTTTTGACAAATAAAAGATAATTGCTGCCCTGCAACACAGTTACTCACATTAATTGAATCATCATCAACAGCACAATCAGCAGCAGTAATTTTGGGAAAGTGACTGCCTAACTGAGCACATAATCCCCCAAAAAACACCCTTAGGAAATTTATACCAGCCAACTTGACGTTGATTGGAAGATGGCACAGAGCAGCCAGTGATGGGCTGGAGAACCCCTGCAGGTAGTCAATCATGTAAGTGGATCAGCACACAGCTGGCTGTATTACACAAGAGGTATTAAACTTTCTTGAGAGCCACCGCAGAACAAATTTAGAGCTGTCTCTGCTCTCACTTGGTCTCTTTTCACATACTGTCTGACAACTAATTATTTTGTCTCTGACACGACAACTTGGCTGTCACTTTTGGTGAATCTGCATCCTGTATGAGCAAATAATTGTGGGTCACTATTGCAAGTTTGTTGTAAACACTTATGATTTTTAGACTAGCCAAAATGCTGCATGTATAAGTCAAGTCAAGTCAATTTTATTAATAAAGTCTATCATCACAAACCACCATTTGTCTCAGAGGGCTTTAAAGCATACATCACTTTGCCATTAGATCCTTACAATGACTAAGGAAAAACTCCCCCCAAAAAACTATATTGGGGGAAAAATGATATAAACCTCAAAAAAAAAAGGTAGAAACCTCAAATAAGGGCTGTAGTCAACCAACAAAAATTATGGTTGACTAAAATTCAACCTACTCTTCAACTAATCAATTTGTCAATGAACTAAAGCCCTTTTCACACTGATTTTGGTTTTTCCAATAACATGACCTCTTTGTCACATCATCATCACTACGTTTTATGTGTAGCTTGTAATTTTGGTAACTACTACCAATAGAAACCAAAGGTACATAGCAATCCAGCTAACTTAAACAAGAATATGTCTAGAAAAAAACTTGAAAAAGATAAAAATGGTCAGGAGCAGAAACAGCATTGTTCCTGAGCTTGTGGTAGGAAAAGCCAGACAAATTATATAGGACATGCTACAACAGAAAAGTTTTTCACCATCTGTCAGGGAAGCTAGGCAAGGCAGATTTTATTAGGAAAATTTAATTTAATTGATTTAACCCAGGTCTAGTAGAAATGCAGTGTGATTCGTATAACCCAGAGCTTAGCTTGTTCCTGAGCAAACTGTGTGTGAGAAAAGGGGCTAAAAAAAATGCAGAGTGAAAAGTGCTTAAATTGAGTGCACTCTATCTGGCAGACTTGTGTGTCCACCAAAGCCATACAGTGTTGTAATTGGACTCCAGAGCACTGAGTATTTACACTATGCTTCAAACACCAGTAGCATGACACACTGAGCATCTATTCTGCACTCAACGCTGCATGTTCGGCATTTTTCCTGGCTGCCAAGAGTTGAAAAATGTTCAGCTTTGGGTAAAACGGTAAGCTTGTCGCTCTCACCTTTTACTCAGCTGTCCAATTATAGTGGAGAAGGGCTGGGACAAGTACCATAAAGATAACACATGTCACATCATATATGAGTGCAAAACAACAGCAACTGAGGAGAGGATTAATAGAGGAAATTAATACTGCTGGCCACAAACATGTAGACTGGCGTGTCCATCCTGTCTACCTCCATGCTTCAGGCTTCCTTTCACCCAGAGCAAGGACCAGAGCAAGTCCTCTAACCTCGTGCCAACATTTTTACTTCTGCGGATAATCCGTATCATAGCAACCACAACAGACCAACCAAAAGACAAGAATGTCAGCCCCAATAGAGTTTGTATCAGCATTAAAACAATCACAGCTCATACCATCAAAAGGCTTTAAATATGTAAAGTATAAAGCATCTATTTTTAGAGCCTTGGTTCAGATGAGGAAACTGAAAAACAAAAAAATGAAGGATACAGGATCCCTAAAGAGTTAAGCTTAAGTTACATTTAAGACAGAAAAAGAAAAATACAAACTCACATCAATTACTTACATTTAGGAAGAATTTTGTACAAATGTTTGTGGTAACATAAATGCAGTAGTATCCATATTGTTTACCTTAAAAAAAAAACTTTTTTTTATCATTTGATGGGATGTGGCACATGTGTTATTGGGTCCTCCATCCTTATGTTTGTGTTGGTTATTCGAGAGGTTTTCAGTTAATTTTAAAGTTAATTATAACAATTATTTTGAGATTTTACACAATGTCATGTTTTTGCATTTTTAAGACTTTTGACAGATCAATTTATGAAATTTTAATACCAATTAATGCCTTATTTTAGATTAATTAATTCAATGCCTTTTAAGACTTTTTAAGGATGTGCAAGAAGCCTGGAAGCATATAATTATGAATATCAATCCTGGACAGTGTCAAGAAACTTCCAGGTATCACCAAAGCAGGTGTGAACTCCTGTCTACTAAGACCTCAAAGTGGATAGACAACACATTTACTTAAAAGCCAATTTGTGTATACAAAACAGGAAAAGTCCACAAAAATTAAAAGGAGTCTCTTAGTATATTAGGAATATCAGAAAATGATAGAGGTATATTTATCCTTTGACAAAATGTTTTATTTCCTGTTTAGAGCCAAAACACATTAAACTAGAGAGCAGTATTAGTAGTATTCTGGTAACGTGGACATACTGCTGTATGTCTCAATGTCTGTCAATCTGCCAGCCAACCTTCAGGCGTGTCTTCCTCTCTGTTTATCTTGTCTTTTTGCATAACCGCGTGTCTGTCAGCCTGGAAGAGACGCAGCTATCACACGTTATCCTGTGACACAGCGATTTTCCTCTGGACTGTTCTTGAAAAACACCCAAGTGGTTGAAAAGGGATGCATGACTGTGACCCTCTCACAGTGACAAAGGCTCGACAAACAAAGTGACGATAACTGGAATGACACTCCTCTTCAGGTCACATCAATTTTTCCGGTTTTCTCTCCTTCTGGTACTTATGGCCTTTAACTTTCCTTGCTTGGGTTTGTCCCTCCTTTAATGTGCTTTATCCTGAGTCCCAACCTACTCTACTGTCCATCTCTATTCTGTTTTTATTTACTACACTGACCTCACAATGGACTGCTCTCCATCCTCTTGTATTCCTGCTTTCTCTGAAGATAATTCTAAAGTTTCTGTGAGTTTCTTCGTCTCCTACCCTTCCCATGTGCTGCCACGGCGGATTTTGCCAATCTACATTTACGACCACACAGCTTTACTGCTCATGTCTCCTCTGCTTCGATCACCAGCATCAGATGGCCCTGATGCAGCCACCATCACTGTCTATGAACATGGTGCTACAATTCTCTTATCACTTGACGACGGCCTGCTAAAACTTCCTGTAATTGGTCCTAAAGTCCGACCGGTCCAAAAAATGTTTTCACATCTGAAAAAAAACAGGGTTCAGACTGAGTCCGACCAAGACTGCCTCTTTTCAGCGGACCGGGCTGTGTGGTTGTGGTCCAGGAGAGGTTTCACACGCTCAAGCTTCTATTTTTTAAAGCGAGACATACCCTCATCCTGCTATCTCAGATGCAGGTGTGTCTGAGAGTATGACTTGAGTCTTGAGAAAAACAAGATCCCCAACATTGTCAGTATTTAGCATTTTGCCGATTATCTGTATCAGCATTTTATTCTAGTGATTGCCGATTAAGTTAATTAATCGACAAGTGCAAAGAAAGTGTCAGCTTGGGAGGATTTTTCACTTTGTAAAACTTCAGAGAGCTGTTTTTATTAATTGATTTTTTAAATCAAATTTTACTTGACTTTATACAAACAAAGTTGCTGGGAACTGCTGTATATGATGTTGGAAGTTTCAGTTTTGATTAAACATTTGTTGAAGGCATTCAAACAAAATTTTGTGATGGAATTTGTCAGTTTCCAAATTCTAAATACTGACAGATAGATATTAATTTTTATTGTAAATGCATATTGTTTCCAAATATCGGTTATTGGCCTCATTAACTACTAATAATTGGATTGTATCGGCCCCGAAAAACCAGTATCGGTTAACCCCTTTTCTGGACTGTCACCAAGAGTGTAGAATAAATAAATACAAATAATACTCTTAATGAAGTTCCAGAGGGACCAAAATGCAAATGTAGCCAATAAATTGTTACACTGAGCAACAGCAGTGTGTGGGATCTTAATGTTCAAATCAAACAGAAAAGTCCAAACAATGTAGGTGTGAAAGGGCCTTCAAGAATAAAACCCCATTAAAAGTGGGTTGTTGCAGCAGCATTTCATAAAATATGGCTAAATAAACCGGAATCCATGTTATATAAACACAAAACTCACTCTACTTTACTTTTACTGCATGGTCACAGAAAGGCTAGTAGTGTGGATGCTGAAATTGCACTGACTGCACTAATTGCACATCTATTCCTTTGTTTTCTCTTCCTCTTACGGGATGTATGAAAAGATCAGAGGAAAGGCAGTATCTTTGTGTGTGTGTGTGTGTGTGTGTGTGTCTGAGAGCTTTGAAGCTCTCTGCTGGCAGCCTGCTGCGTCAACACACACCCACTTATATATGTGTGCAAATATACAAATCCAGGTACAGAAAATGATACGAAGTACAAAGCAGAGTTGTACGCCTGCAGCCACACCTTCAGTACTCACATCCACGCGCACACACATTTCTGTGCGATCATTCACACATAAAACACACTTACAGTTGAAGAGGATGAAAGCAGGGTTACAGGGAGGTTAACAACGTTTTGGAGTTGTCCACTATTATACAGCGTATGCACTTTGACTGGCAGCCCACATCTCTCTTCCTGTCTGCTTTTTTTTTTTTAATCTGACGCACAATCACACAAAAATATTTACATGCCGTTTTTTCCCCCTTTACACACACTCAATAATTTAAGTCCCTATTTCTTTCCTCCTTTTTCATTCTAGTTATATATTTCTGTCTCTTCAGATTCTTTGATCAGCTTGTCTGTTTCATCTTTCCTGGTGCCTCTCTCTCTCTCCCTGACTCTGCACGTGTATCTCTCGCCATCTCTCTGCGTTTCTGTCGTTTTTACAAAGCAGCTCTGCATTTATCAGCATCGCCGACGTCTCCACTGATCCCTCACTTCTTGTCTCAGTGCAAACACACAAAAACGAGAGCTTAAGTGCGGACGTTTTAATCACAAGCTAGCAATCTGCTGTCATTTCAACTATAAGAGGCAGGAATAGGGTGACAGAGAGATAAAAAAAGATGTTTTTATGAGACGAGATCTTTGAAAATAGACGTGAAGTGGATAGATGAAGGAGAGAAGGGGGAGGGGGCAAAAAAAAGGATAAAGGTCGATTGGGGGAAGTTGTAAAAAGAAAAAGCAGAAGAGAGGAAGTGAGAAAGGGAGGGCGAAAGAGGTAGAGATGTATAATTTATTCCCTCGCCATTTCATTAAATATATATGGGCATTAGAGAGGGAGAGATGATCCCAGCTACAGCACAATGAATATAGTGAGATCTCTCTCTCTGATGTGCCGAGAGCAAACACGCACGCACACAAGGACACACCCACGCACTGTCGCACACAAAAAGACACCGACAAACCCTCTCGCACACACACATTTTCTTGGCAGGGGAATCAACTATTACTGTGTCTGTCGGTCATTACGCCTTATTCCCCCAGTGATGGATGTAACACTTTGTGGCGCTGCAAAATGTGTTTTGGAAATGTGTTTGGAATTGCTTTGTGGCACCACTGAATGCTTTTGGAATGAGATCATAACAGGCTGAGAGCCACTGTAATACCATTGTGGAGCAAGTGGCAGGGCGCCGCTTCGGTGTAAGTGACTGATTGGTGCGTGCCGTTTAAGGTGCATTTCTTCTGTTTGACAGCAGCATATGTGCGTAATATAACAGATTGATGATTGAGCATGTGCGTGTTGCAGAGAGAGTGCTCACGCACACGTTTTTTATGTGTGACTCTGACAATTAAGTGTGTGTTTGCCGGCGCTGACAACTGCAATTGCGCGCTAAGTAAGAGTGTAATATGGTCTGTCACCTGCATTATGCTGTCAGCTGGAAACTTTGCATCTCAGAGAAATGTGATTTTCTCAGTTTATGCAGTTAAGGAAGCAGAGATTTAAGAGCTTTGATTTTGGTAGGTTTCAGCTTAGTCGTGTAATGTAATGAAGTAATAACACTTCGTTATAGTACTTATTGGGAGTATCTGTACTTTGAGTTTTTATATTTATGTCAACTTTTACTCTTAATTACTACATTTTCAAAATAAAATGCATACTTTTACTCCACTACCTTTCCCTGAAACATTTTAGTTACTTACAATGAAATTGGCAAGGAAGGGAGGAAAAGAGGGGACAGATGGATGCATGAAGGAATGGGAGGGAATGAAAAGCTAGATTTTGTTCTTTAAATTCTTTGAGTTGTAAAAATAAGTGTCTCCTCCATCATAATGTACACTCCATTTGGAAGGAAAAAAATTCATAATTCACAAAACTATAACCACTTGCTCTTTTATTAACAGCATTTACTTGTACTTTTACTTTCAATACTTAATTACATTTAATGTAATGTAATTAGTTTTGATACTCAAGTACAGTATATTTCCGATACTTTAAGACTCTTACTTAAGCAATATTCTATTAGTTGACTTTAACTTCTATTAAAGTCATTTTCTGGTAAGATAGTATCTGTACTTTTACACAAGTACGGCTTTCAGGTACTTCATCCAATGTAGCTGCCTTTATAGGCATCCTATCAATGACAGGAAGATCCACACAAGGAATATGTTTGATGATGCTGATCTGGAAGAGTGTGAGTTTAGCAGATTTACTTTTAAACACCCCTGTCAACACACAAACTGATCTGAGCAGCAGCGATAACATCAGACATTTTTTTTAATATTTACAACTCTGTATTTGCAGAGGTCCTGAACAAGTCTGTATTAACCAAGCGCCAGTGATTTGATGCCAAAAGGAGATGAGTTCACAGGGGAGCATCTATACATCTAATGTTGTTTTCATTGGTGTCAAGGTGCACATTATAGTGATGTTTGGGGATTCAGAGAGAAAGGATACTTTAAGTGTTTGATAGCCTTTCTGTGTAATAGGATTTAAAGTGTAAATCAGTACTGAATCACATATGTATATATAATGTTCACACACCAGGGATTGAAATAACACAGGCATAAGCACAGTAGTGCATGTAACATTTGAGCATGTAGCTCTCAACTCTACATGCACCGGTCCATGACAGATGCAAACACTCAGGCATCGACTGTAAGAGTCATGCATCACACACTTTCACATGCACTTATGTAAAACATCCATTATGATATATTGAAATGACTCCATGCAAAACAAGGACACTAAAAATGAACAGACAGACAAGATCAGACATCACAGCACAACAGCCACGGCTGTAGCATCGCAGTGAAGTTTAAATCGACATTGACACTGCTGACGTGGGGATCATCATTGTACAACTGTTTAAATAACGCAAAAATATGTTTTTAAATACCTTCATGCTGACTTGCCAATGTTAGTGAAAATTAGAAGAATTTTTAAAAATACACTGAATTAGTCTCATGTAGGACACTTACTTACATCATTTATGTGTAGTTCATTATTTAACATAAAAACTTTAAGAGAAAATAATGGCATATTTTTGGATAACTTATCCTCCAAGGACTCAAACTTATAGGTTACCAAACTGTATCACTACACAGGACATCCAGGAGGTAGCATGTCTTCATATGAGATTTTGGTGCTTCTTCCATTTTTTATTATAAATGAAATATATTTTATAACTATCCTACTTTTATGGAAATACCTATTTTTCAATAACTTCTACTGTCACTTGCAATGAAAGCTACAGTAGCTATGAGAGGTTGGTAATTGAAGTGTAAAGGTCGATATTCAGTCAGTAAAATTGATCTCTATTTATTTAAATGAATCAATTCTATAAAGAATAAAAAAATTCACCAAAGAAGTCCTAATATGATTTTTCTTTTAAAGAAAAAAAAGAAAAGAAAAAGCACAGCCCATCTGTCAATGGGATCACTCCAGCGGCAACACAACAATCTCAATCAATTTAAGGCAAATGTCCACCAGGGGGGTAAAGTGGGGAGCCAAATGCCCCTCCTACTTCTTGCTTGGACCACGCCCATCTTCAAACTCTGCCTTCTTTTTGATCTCAACTACACTCCTTTAAAGATTTGTGACTATCTTTCAAGGTTGCAGTTTTATGCTGTTGACAGCATTTGTCAACAGACAAACAGATGTATAAACAACTGGCAAAATATTCAAAGTTAATAGTTCCAGCTATGATTAGTGTTACCAGGACAACATTTTGCCATGATGACACACACACACACTCGCAAGGTCTAAACAATACCAGCCGTCCTGACGTTGTCATGCAAAATTGTTGCATATAATTTTAAAATTTATATGCACCAGTGCATGTGCACAGAAAAAAAATATTCCATGAACCATTCGAACACCTACTCTCACAAAAAGAAATGTCAGGATAGTGGTAAAGCTGCAGTTATCCCTGCCTGAACCCCACAAGCCCCCAGGCCATCCAGGATTAATCAATGGATCTCAGCCTCATTGATTCAGGACATGGATGCCAGCCATGCATAGATGTGGCAGGTGCGATCCTTTGCCCTGTTGTGCAAGCTCACTTGATTTGAAACTTTACACTGCAATACATTACACACACACACACACACAAGATTACACACGACAGCTAAGCTCAAACTGAACACAACTGGATCATTTAGAAAGTTGCAATTTGGCTTATTAGAGAACGTTCACTTTGATGGCATTTTTTGAAACAATTTTTTCAAACGCGGCTCGATGATTAGAAACCTCCTGCGGTGTCTCTCAAACTTTTCCTCAGGCTCTGCTCAGCCTGAAGACAGATTATGTGGACCCCATAAGAACAACTGTCACCTTGATTGATGTCTATTGTAGTTACTCTGTTATACACTGAAGAAAGGTGCAGGGAGAGATTTTAAGCACAGCAGAAATAATTGATGACTACTGAAAGCATGAGAGCTAAAATTATATATCTGATAGCTGAAGATCCAACATGGAATACGGCGGCAAAAAAACTGCAAATGTCCTACCAAAAAAATCACTTGAAATGAATATTGGATTGAGCATATTTAATTCAAGTTGGCATTGAATACTGAATCACAGAGAGGGGGAAATTCACGCTGGAAAACCACTTCGTAAAAGAGACGTGAGAAGGGGTCAGAGAGGATAAGCATCTCTAACGTTAGCACAAATCACATTAGGAGTGGAGGGGACACATGAGGTGTGTTTTCAAATTAATTCATCACGCACACCCTTATGTAGGCTGGACTTAAAGCTCCAGGCTGACCTAAATCACACTGCACAGATGATCCGTCCACAAACTGAATATTTGACTTTAAAATAGGTTTTGCATCTCGAAATGATAAACTGTTTATGAAGGATGGGTGGGTAATGGTTCTCGTGTGCTTCTGTGTGCTGCAACATCTATAATGCAGTTATTTTTTATTCCATGTGAAAAACAACGCCTGGATGCCTAACACACACATACTGACACAAACACACACACACACACACACACACACACCACAGTATCCAGGGGTCACACAAACCTGACATATAGAAGGAGATGCCCTTGAGTGAGCATGATTTCAGCCGGACTACCGCCTTCAACATGTCAAAGAGACAAATGTGTGTGTGTGTGTGTGTGTGTGTGTTTGTGTGTTGGGGGGATGCGTGTGTTTACACTCCCCCTAAGATAACATCTTCCAGCAAAAAAGACCACAAATGTTCACTTGAAGGCGAAGGAAATCTGTTTCAGTGAAGTGTTTTCAAGGATGTGTGTGTGTGGGTGTGTGTGTGTGTGTGTGTGTGTGTGTGTGGGTGTGTGTGTGTGTGTGTGTGTGTGTGTGTGTGTGTGTGTGTGTGTGTGTGTGTGCCACCTAGACTTCAAATTAGGCTATTCACTCGAGTAAATAGCCTGGTGTGCCGTCTAGATGTAATTCATGACTACTGTACAGTTCCATTTTAATGTAATGTCAAGAATTTGGCAGATGCCATAATGACATTTAATCATTTTAATACACTTCCATTAAGTAGTAAAATACAAAATAGCACAGCTCTTACACTCATGAATAACACATTCATTCAGTCAGATTATTTTTTTAAAAAAAAGGAAGAAAAAAATGACATTCTAGCCCCTATCACTGGCCTTCGTTAGAATACTTCATGAAATTTAGTGGCAGATGTACGTATTTAGTAGATTTTTTTCCTTTGTGATGAAAATGAAAGCGACTCAGCAGGGGAGGTCCAGGCTATTTCCTGGCAAAAGAAGGAACTGTCAGAATTCTCTGAGCAAATTATGAGGATTTCTTTTTTTACTGTATAAAAGGCAAAAAAGTTCCCTCACAACTGTGAGTAACCAAGGTATCTATTGTGCTCCTCGAAACCTGCAGTAATGGAAATATACAGGAGTACCTCGAGACTTGCAGTGATAGAAGTATACAAGAGTAGAAGAACATCCCATTCAAATCGGCCAGAGTGGCGGCCATTTTAATGGGTATCGCTGCATTGCAACTGTTGAAGTGGGCCAACTAGTGTGTAAACAAAACAGCTTGCAGCAACTCACTGAGGTAAAGTTTTGCAGTAACAATCAAACAAACAGTGCAGAATTAATGTTACCTTTTCAAATAAGCAATCCATTACTTTCAAAATATTGCTGCTATTTACCTGTTTCTTTTGCTGCCATCAGTTTCATGTTTGTTGAAACATGATGTAACATCACTTTAGCAGCAGCTGAGAGGCAGATTAGCATTTTTTCACATAAACCTCAATGAATTAGGGCTAGTTTGAGGTCAACATTAGATATATATATATATATATATATATATATCAACACATATGGAGACTTCTGTCTGCACTGTGCATTCATTTTGTCTGTATTTGTGCATGTTTCCTAAGCTTACGGCTATGGACGAAATGGAGCAGTGCCACAGGAGATAATGGGGGCAGTTTAGTGTAGTTCAAGTGAGATACAGCTGTAGGACATGAGAAAGGCATATAAAAAAATGCTGGAACGGGACAAATCCACATTTTGCAATGTTGTAGCGGCCTTACAGAACACACCTGTTTACAGCGCTGCCTCAGTTAAAGGTGAAATATTATGAGCTCCTCAACTTTTGCCTTGTTTGTAATTGTGTGAAACTTTTGACTCCACTCTCTGGTGCCATCTATTGGCTGTATCTGTGTCATCACAAAGGATGTATGAAAGTATGAGGACAGCGATCTTTGCAATGTTTGAAATGGATGTTTTTTGTATTTTAGTCCATAAAAGGAATAATAGAGACCGTTTTGCTGAGTTATTATTTATTTTTCTGTCAAGTTTGAATGAAGTGCATTTTACAATGAATTAACTAGGCAATTAAGCTAACATTAGCCTTAGATCAGTAAAAGAGAAAAACGTGAACTGATGTTTGGTTGTATTTTTCTGTTCAGTAAGGAAAAAAGAGTTCCCAAACGACTAAGTCTGACACACTTTACAGCCGCACTGTTGTGTGATGTCACCATAACAACTAACAACAATCATCATTTTATTTTTTACCAGTCAAATGACCACAGCAAACAGTTTAGTGTCCGTTCCACTCACTCAATTTCCATGCCTGCAGTGTTTTTCATTACCCGCACCTATTATATATTAACCGTTCAATCCCAGAAAGTAGTTATACATTAAATTAACCTTTTACGCTTTGTGCCCAAAGACATTACTGCATACAGGTCATCTTTGCAAAATGATATAAATTGGTTAAATTGAAAATGATTATTCCCATACTAAATGATTAATCAGGGGAATAACATACAGCAAGCAGGTTATTATTGCAAAATGAGACCCTTCAGGATGATCGAGACCCTGTTCCATTGTCATAATTATTGGTTTGCTGCACTGTGCTTACAGATTAGTCATCCAGGTTTTCAGAAGACGACAAAACTGCATGTGCTCGTTTACCATTTAATAACTGCAGGGGCGTGCCATATCACCTTTCTAATTTCTAAAATGTACAAAAGAAAAGAATTTCTTTGCTTGTACAACAGAGTGAGCAACCTTTTCTGTAAGTAACAACCCCCAGCGGTGTAGTGCTTAGTATCATTAATAAGAGGGTCCAACCCACATCATAAAGATTCATATAAGGGAAAGAAGAAATATGTTACTGTAGATGTTAGCTCTACAACTTGTGCGATTCTTTAACATGAATTGTCCTTTAGAATGAGTGTTTCTACTTAATTGTAAATTAGGCAGCTTAGATAGTAAGATGTTTGTAAAAATGGCACTAGGGACATCCCCATGAAAAATAGAGATTAATTAAAAACATAAACAAAGTATACACAATGGATCTATGTGCCTGCAGTATGTGTTAAAGGAATATGCACATAAACAGATAAGCACACCATGTAGAAGACACATACATTAATACACACAAGGTGACCTCTTGATGTTTCTGGAAGCTGAAGAACGATGGCCTCGGCCTTACGTGTAGTTAATGTTCTCTCATGGTCCTTTCACTGTAGGTGTGTGTGTGCATGCGTGCATGCTTTTAAGAATTAAAAAAAACTCAATCTACTTGATTGAATAAATAGAAAACAGGGAACAATTTTCATTCTCTTGCTCCAGTAAATTGCGCAAAACCATTGACGGGTTTCCTTATTCCACCGAAATAACATATGAAACTTAACAGGGAATTTTGATATGTAGTCTGCGGCCCTTTTTTAAATAAAGTGAAGAAGAGTTCCACCTACGTTGTGTACACGGACCCGCAAAAAATAATACAACGAATTGAGTCTTAAATCATATACATGTATTCTGAAAATCTGCCAAATCCTCCACGTCCGCTAATGTTGAGCCAAAAGGTGATGCTAGAAAATTTATACCGACATAATATTTTCAAGTCTACAGCAACAACACGGCGCTGGTTTGCGGCGGTCCTGATGGTATTCATTGTGTGCTTTAGAACTAATGGTCCTGAATTATCCACCACATTAACTGTAGGCTGCCAAATGGGCAAAGTGAACCACTTCTAGTTATTATATTCATTGCCACTATCTTGGAGGCTTGCCTGCATCAGTTATCAATATCTGCTCACATCCATTGTGCTAATTTTTTTTTAATTCACTTTTAACATTTTAAAAATATCATGGGTTCCCATGGGCTGTAGCCTACTTGTGTCTCTGTCCTTTTATCAGTCCTCAGTCCTGACAATTGTGATGGTATAAAGACGATGATTTCGGTTTGGGTTGTTGCTTTATGTTAAACTATGATATCATCATCCATTGCCATGTTTAACTGTAGATATCGACACATGCCAATTAAGTAGACATCACTAAACCCTCACTTACGCATAGCAATGTATCTAAGAATCTATTTTTTCCCCATCCCCAATTTGTACTGGATATTCATACATAAGTGCACCTGCGTGTTTGTGTGTATGTACGTTTGCAGAGACAAGGTGTAGCATGGCGATTAAAAGGGATGAGTCACCTGTAAGAATGACCTTTCAACACACACACACACACACACACACACACACACACACACACACACACACACAGAATATGAGTGTATCATCCTCTGACTGCCTCTCTACATCCACAGTGTGTGGACAAGAAAGTGTATGTTCTGTCAGATTTTCCTGGTGCCTTGCACGAATGATGAATGGTCACACAGTCTGTGAAATGTGTGCAAGTATACAGGTGCACTCCCTCCTTCCCAACCGCCAGCACCCATCACACTCTGGTGTACGCCCAGTTTAATGTAGCTCGGCAGCGCGGCTCCACTGGGCACTGAGAAACTTTCTGATGTCTCCTCCAGTACACCTGCCTCCACACATGAATATTTATGAGAACGTATCAGGAAACCAAAAGATACTAATTATAATATTGTGCCGACTCAGCAAACCTGGTTTGCATTCCCACCTGCCATCCTCATCGTGGAGATCTTTTGCATCGCAAGGCTGGAATCAGGAGGCATGCTTCTGCTGCTTACCATCAATATTTATGAACAAGTCAACAGACCAAGGAAACTACTTATTATAATAGTGTGCAGACCATTATACGGTTGCACTGCTATACAGTAGCTTGTGCGACCACATGGCACTTAAACATAGCGGAGTTTTAACGGACATGTCGTCCATCTTTTGATACACCTGGCTGGTCTGAGCTCGACTCAAGCTGACTGATGGTATCACCTGCAACTAAACTGGTCAAATAGCCAGGAGCTGCTTTTAAAATGTAAAGCACGTCACCTGTTTCCACAGCCAATGGGCTCGTAGTGAAGTCCGCTGGACAAGTCAGAATGACCGCAGATGGCGTGTTCACAGACTGCGACAGGAACGCCATCCCCGCCAAGCCCTCTGTCACCGCCTTCACAGTGTGCTGGTGTTGGACGGTGGGTTGCTGCTGCTGCTCAATGTATGTGCACATACCACACACAAACACACACATGCACTTTCTCACTGACTGATGAACTGCCGCTGGTTATTTATATTATTGTGGCATATTTATTATGAATGCAGTCCATCTGATGCTTGTTTTGTTTATGTTTTTTGCCATTTCAGGATTAAGGTTCTTTCATCATTGCTATATTTGCAACTGTAGCCACTATCTCACTATCATTCATACTCAGAGAAGCTAGAAATTATAATCAGCCACAAAAGAGCCTGAAAAGCTGGAAATGTTGTACAGCATTGCCGAACTGTTTATTGCAAGAACTTGCATGTGTCAACTCATTTTGCTGCGAATCTTTAATCCGAACTGAGCTTTTGGAGCAGCTCCAGACTTTATATTGAATGCCATCACATATTTGATACTAGTTTCTGGCTTTGAGAGAGAGTAGCTCATGTTCACAAATATTGATTGAACTTACGCAATGGAAGTAGCATATTGAAATGATTAATTTAGGTGCTGTTCCATTTAAATGCATAAAAAAGAATAAAAAACTGTGTTTGAGGAAAGAATACAAATTGTGTTGTGAGAGTTTCGTAGACAGCCAAGGAGACCTCATAAAAGCAGAATGGATCCAGCCTATATATGTAAAGCATCATGTCCTTTCTACAGGGTGAAACAGACTGCCATGTACAAGCAGATGGTAAGAATGCCAAAGGGAGACAACAAAGCTACTTACAAGGTTACATGAAGGCCAAGACAAAGTTCCTACTCCTTCAGTATGTTTCTGCAGCAACGTCAACTAAGTAGTGTGTGTTTCTGTGTGTTGCTTTTTTTCATACACACCGGCAGAAAATGCACGCTTTGGACATATGTCAACCCAAACACGGACCAAGTGCACGACCAACCTACATGTGTACAGTAGGACATGCATATGCACTGAGTGAAATTCCCTGCATCACACCCAGCTCATCTGCATGACTGGGCTATTTTTAGAAAAATAACAGGGCTTGCCGTGTTTTGATTCTTTTCCCCAAAGTACTGAATATTTTGTTGAAGCAAAAGTCCTTCACAAAGGAAGGAGGAACAGGGGCTTGCGGGAATGCTGTGTGAAGTACATCTGAGAGACAGATGGTGAGAATGCAAAAACGAGACAGGAGGAAGAGCGATCAAATAGGAATGGATGCCCAAAGTTGTTTACTAATCCCTAATGTAAAAAAAAACAAAAAAAAAACATAAAATATAAATTCTGAAAAGTGCATATGAAAGAAATTGAGTTTTAAAAGGTGTCAGGATCTGACTACCCACATGAGGCACAGTAGAAATATTTACATCTATATTTCAGGGTGTTAGGTTGGTCTCTTATGAAATGACACAGAGTAAGCTTCACTATTTACATTACAAATTTAGGAAGAACTGAAAGTGCTGAAAAATAACAGTAAAAAGGGGAAGGGAAGGAGAGAAAAGGGCACACAAAGATGTTTGAAAGAGAAAACAAAAATAGCCTAAAGAACATGTACAATGAGTTCAATAGTGGCAAAAACAAGTAATGTGGAAAAATGACATAAATACAAAAAGGGAGTATAAATATAAAATAAGTTTTTTTTATGAAGGGGGTTTACACTGCAAAACATAACAGGCTTGTTGAACAGTTGTTGAGGCCGCATTTACATTTTTATCATCATCTGTGAGTATTTACAAAAATCACAGTGTCAGGCCCTTAATGTTACTAATGATGAGGCTGTCACTTTACCTGATCTAACCTCTGCTTCACCAGGTGTTGCTGTTGTTAGTGACGAAGGGAGAGATGGGACGTTTTTTTGGAAGTTGTCTCTGCACACGAGGATGCTTCTTTACACGTTAATTATCAACCCTTCTTGGCAGCTTTGTCACAGCTTGGCTATAAATGTTGCCTGCTGTTGTATTTGGAAGTGAGGCAGTGTTCACAGGTTTGGTGACAGGCCTAAAACAGACAGGTATAAACAGTGTGTCTGCCAGCCTTTTTACTCCAACCAACAATCAGCTGTCAGTGCAACCCCAGAGCTGGTAGAAACACGTCTCTACCAAGGACACTTCAGCAGGGACAAACACCAGAGGTCAGTGATTTTGGGACTGTTAATTATTCCCAAACAGCCCAAAATTCAGAAGCCCCATTGGTCCGAAAAATGTTCTTTCGGACCGGAGGCCCACTTCTCTGACAGCCCTTTATCCTAAAAACAAATGCTCAATCCTTCCAAGTCCTATTTCTCCTGTATATTCACTCACCCTGCAGTAAGACAACCCAATCGCTATGAAAAATGTTGGCATTGTATGCTTCTGTTAACCATGGATATGTTACACTCGTGGTACAGGTATGCAGGGTTTCCCACACAATCATTTATTTGTGGCGGCCTGCCACTAAAAACATCTGCCGTCACATATTGATTCTATACATTTGGAGCTTGGCCATTCATCAGAAGTGGTATTGGAGTAATTACTCATTGAACCAGGTAAGCAAAGCGCACTCTGGGCACAAACAGAGCACTACAATGTCAGGCACTGTTAAAGTGAAACTTAGCAGTTCATTGTACTGGGTCTAATAACTTGCTTTCACTCCCTCTGCAGCAGCTGCTGCTCTTATCCATTGATCTGATCTGATCAGTTCCATCCAGATCAACGAAACAATTATCCAATCCCTGAATTAAACTTCACAAACTGCTGCTGAGAAAGAACTAATGAAGAGCTCCGCCTGTGCTCTGATCACAGACCCACAAAAATGTGTGAGGTGAGGTATGGTTAGGTTTAGGCAAAAAAACCCACTTGGTTATGGTTTAAAAAAAGATCATATTTTGGCTCACATTTGATAGTAAAAAAGCCACTGGAAAAGCTGGGAGATACCTCTTATGTTCTACCGCTTCATCTCAAATCAACGTCAAGATGCAGAGGTACCAAACTTTTAAGGTGGAAGTACTGATTTGGCATCAAGCTTCACTTGTACTAAATTAGTTTAAATTCACAGAACAGCAGTGATGATATGAGGTCAATGCTGAATTTTTGTTCAAGCCAATCTAACAGTGCAGAGTGGATTATAGTCCTACAAGTGCCTTTCAACCATAAATTTGTCTTCGCTCATCTACTACTATATTGCTGCCAAGACTTGTTTTCTTGTTGGCAGTAATCATTTTGTTTTACTGCTTTTATTTTTTATGTCTGAGCAAACTGTAGGTCACTGACATTGTTGCAATCATTTTAAAATGATTAAAGATGACTTAATCTGTAATTCCTGCAACAAAGAAACTTTCATTTGACCTTCCTGACTTTAGAGACATCTCAATACTGGTAAACTGGCATATACATTTTGTTTAACAGTGATAGTATATAAGCTAATATGAGGAGGGAAACATACTAGTCTCTAAGGCTTATAACACCTGCCCATTTCTAATGGATGACTGTTTGCTACTTTTAGTATTCCTATTTATCTCTTTGAACAATAAAAAGAGTGAGAGGGATGGAGTTGAAGGGAAAAGACAGAGACAGAGAGATACATAAAGAGACAGTGACAGGGGACTGAGTGACAAAGAACTTTGCCTGCAGCCTTACAGCTGGCAATCTTTCTCTCAGCTTTCTACAGCTTTATCTGCTTCTAGGAAAGAGCAGACAATGACAGAGAAAGAGTATAAACGCTTCGGGATGGCTGATGGACCAAGTACCGCCAGTACGTTTACACACTCAAACACACAAACGCACATAGCTTGACCAGATCTCTGATATTATCAAGGGCATCTGTTTTTCTTTTTAATACAACTGTCTTTTAGGATTGATTATGACACAAAGTGCTGTTCGGTGCAAACCTCAAAGATATCCCACACACACACACAGCTAACTAGGGCTGGACAATGTCGTAAACATCAAATATTACAATATTTTTGGCCCAATTTTTAAATTTTGATTGCGATGATAATGTAGGGTTGAATATTGGTACTTTCACTATTTACACAATGAGGTTTTGACTAATACTCATCAGTAATGTAGATATAATGACTAACTGGGTAAAGGAAAATAATAAAACAGCTATAACAACCTGGTAAGTTCAGAAAAATACATTACTTTAATGTAATGCAGCTTTAAGAACCAGGAAAGGACGATACTACTTGGTACTGGGTTTTTCCAGTCACTAGGGCTGGGCAATATGGCTTTAAAATAATATCACAATATTTTCAGGCTATATGGCGATACACGATATATATCTCGATATTATGAAATCTTCTCTAAACTACTGTAAATTTCTAAACACAAAATTATTAAATGGACTACAGTTACAAATAAATTAGCTACTGCCATAAAATAAAGTTGCATAAATTACTATTATAAAAACGGTTAATAAAACACTGTTCTAATGTTAAATAAATTAAAGTATAAGTTAAATAAAGTACTGTTACAGTAAAGTTAAATAAAATGTAGTTATAATTAAATCAAAGCGGAACCCATGGTGCTTTTATTTTATATGTGTAGACGTTCCCTCAGCCACACGGACGGACACAAAGCGGAAGCAGATGACGTAACGAAATAAATGATATAGCAGAACATGAAAAAATAGACTTTATATATATATATATATATATATATAGGAGAGAGAGAGAGAGAGAGATTTTGTCATAATGCACAGCCCTAACAGTCACTACCTTAAAGATATCGAGTACTGACACCCACCCAGAGTAAATATGACTATCAACAATGTGCAGAGGCCACTTAAAAAAATAGGAGTAAAGATAGTAAATTTCATCAAAACCCCAAACTGCTATTTACCCCAAGTGTGGTGGTTCATGAGGATACGGAGAGCGAGCTAGTTCAGCTGACACAGCGACACAGTGACTGATGTGACAAGAAGCAGACTCTTTGAGTGTCAAGCATACACCAACAACACCACATGTTTCAAAGCATAGGCATGCTCTAACCCTGCCAACACACACAGACATGCAGCACAATGCCCCGTAGGGCTACAGGCAGATCAGAGGTCGCTGTGTCAAAAGAGTTGAGTGTCAAACACACAATGAAAAGGAAATCTGCATACAGTAGAAAAACTGAGATCCAAAGAAAGAGAAGGGGAGAGAAAGATAAAGCAGAAGATGGAAAACATGAGAGATGACTTGCTCAGCACTATCAACCAGCCCACTGATAATGTGCTTATTTTCATGTCGCAGCTAAGAGCAAACAGAGGATAGAGGGGATGACAAAACTGAGAGAGAAAGATTAAAAAAAACAAGCAGCACTGTAAGACTGCAGGCAAAACACCTCCACATGTAGTCAAGTAAAGTGAGGAGCACAGTGGGGTAGACTGGTTTCTGTCCTGTTTCCTCAGGCACACTGAGGCATGACGCTGCAAGATGCAAAATCCCTCTTGGAATTTCAATGACTTAAACTTTCTGTAAGTGTCTCTCCCACTCAAATCCTCTTACCCCATCTCTGCTAACAAACTTCCAATCTAACCACTTCTGCTACTCTTTTTCTCACAAAAATCCCCTAAGTCCTACTCCTCTTTCTACCAGCTCTGTCATCCATCAATCCTTTCTTCCCTTTTGGTTTCTCTTCCCACTCAATCCCGCTTTGCTCTCACGATCTTTCAGTGAATCCATCCGTCCAACCTGTCTCCCAACATCCCTCTCCCACCCGACTAGGGCTAGACAATGTGGCTAAAAATGCCATAATGATTTAAATGCTCACACTGGTCAATATCGATAATTATCTACCAAAAAAAGTCATTATTTCTAAGTTTAAAGGCTGATTTTTGCTCCTAAGAGAAATTTGAACACCCATACTGTTAATTGTAGTTAAAACTATTATTTCTTTTCAGAACATGACATTAATCAAACAGCAGAACATTTCACGAATCTGAGGTAGAGTAAAACAGTTATAATCACAATAATGTTATTAAATAAAACAATAAAAACAGACATAGAAATCTTAACTCTGGTCACTAGCATGTCAAACACTTTAATAACTTCAGTGTATTTTAGCTGACAATGGAAACAGAACAAATAAACAACAAAAATCTCAACTGTGATCAATATTTTCTGTATAAGTTATACCCAAAAGTATTTAATTTCTGCTGTTTCTCAATCAAAACGATAACGAAAGACGGACTTTGATGACGGGAAGTAGCAATGAAAGTCTGTTTGACATGACTGAGGCAGAAATCATGTTTATACTCTTTACCCTTTTTTCTCACAAAATCCCCTTTTTCCTACTCATCTTTCTACCAGCTCTGCCATCCATCAATCCTTTCTTCCCTTTTGGCCCCTCCTCCCCACTCAATCCCACTTTGCTCTCGTGATCTTTTAATCAATCCATCCATCCAACCTGTCTTCCCACTTCCCTCTTTCACCCGACCAACCCTTCTTCCCCTTTCTTGCCTCTTGTCGCCCCCTCGCAACCCCTTCTCAACCTCTCGTATCTCCTCTCAGCCTCTTTCCTCCCTGTCAGGGGCCATTAGTTCAGCCTGGCTGGTGACTCCCCCAGCAGGAACCCTTCTAACCTCCCTCTGCTCCAGGGAGGAGGCTGAAACACCTTTTAAAAAGCAAAACATCCTTGGCTTGCCCACAACACATACCAGCGCATCACACAGGGCTTCTGTCTCGCTCAACTGCTGCTGGCTGTCCATGACTATTTCTCTGCATCCGCCTCCTTCCCTCATGCAAGAGCCACCGTGGAACTTTGAATGGAAGTTTCTAAGGACATTATCCATTTATTTCCAGCATCCAGACTCACCACAATCTGAAATCTGTTTGTTACTCAATTATTATAAAATAAAAACTGGAAATAGGCCAGTATTTGAATGCCTTAACCATTACGCTAAAAATTATGGCTAATGAGCCACCATTGAATGTTTAAAATATTTCCAAATAAATTAAAATGATATATATTCTGTTTTTTTCCCCCGGTGTACCGGAAATATTAATGTGACCCCATGTTGGACGTACATACTGAACCGTGAATTCTGTGCACCATTACACCCGCAGTGTCCACTGGCTACTGACAGTTCCCTGAGCTGTCAACATCATCATCTTCATAAGCGTGGTCATTAGTGTGACCCATCATGAACTCACACAGACGAATGTACGTTAAAACAGGAAAAAATGTTCCCAGCAGACTAAACATGGCCTGTGTGTGTGTCTGCGTGTGCGTGTGTCTGCGTGTGCGTGCTTGTGGTCATTAGTGTGCAGAGATAGTCCGGGGAGGTTGTGCTGGGTCGTGGTTGAAACTCCACCGGCAGCATAATGACATGACCTATTGATCTAGAGAGAATTGCAGGATGTTACTGACCTCTGGAGAGAGATAGCAGAGGGTGGAGGAAGGGAGGGAGAGTCTGTAGCATGTGTGTCTGTGTTTGTGTGTATGTTTGTGTTTGTGACATTTTTTGTGACTGCAAAGGTTTGCACTTACGCATGGGGCAAAGAGATGTTGGCTAGATAACTAAAATTCACTTTTGCTTTTTGGTAAGTATTCTAAACAAGGTTCATTTACTGGCTTGCTTATGTTGAGCAGGTGGATGTTTATATTCACCATATTAGTTTAGCTTCTTGGCATGCTTGAATTTGCTAATTAGCACTAAGCATAAAGTTCATTTGAGGCTGATCTGAATGTCATTCCAGTGCCCTGCAAAAGTGTTCACACAGGTGGACTAAATGTATGTCATTGTGACTTCTAAAAGTTGTTGTTAGCACTAAGTTTACTTAAGGGCATCATAGAAAAGGGGGTGATTGAATATACACGCTCCACTTTTCAGGTTTTTGGGTTTTTTTTAAAACATCAATATTCACTATTTTGTGTCGGTCCATTACAAAAAAAAAAACTAGGGCTGTACCCAACTCAGAATTTTGCCAGTCAAATCAGATTTGGCTGTTTAATATGAACATTCAATACAATTAGGAGGTGTGTTTGTTTATCGATTGTTTTCAATTTAATGCAGCTCAGCAGAACGTTCAGTGTGACAGCAGTATTCACATAATAAAGTGAACAATCTAACTGTGCTGAAAATATTTTTGCTGACAATGTATATCAATCAAAAGCTAGTGAGCTGTAAATCCACCACTTCTAAGCAGAAAAGAGAAGACGTTTTTTTTAGACCCAGTGCAAACTTCTCCCCCTCTTTGCCTCTGTCTGCATGTTCGCAGCCCACTGTACAAAAAAGTAGCATTAAGAGCACTCACTCCACAGCAAAATCTGGGGACTAAAAACATCCCCAGAAGTACACTGCAGAGCACACTGACTAGCAAAAAAAAGGGAAAACAAGTGCTCGACTTGAAGCAGTCTCAGCTGACTGAGGGGTCTCCGAATGATGATTTGAATTGCTGACTTTCAAGGGACACCCCTAAAAAAGCTAAATAAATATCTAGTTAATTTACAAGTTGTTACGCAACAAAGTAGGAAAAAATGGGCCAAATACTTCTGTAAGGCACTTTACTTTTGCAGGTTTTGGGTAAAAAAACGAAGTCCTGGTCAAACCGACAGGGGCCCTAAGTTAAATGCAAAAGTAAACTGCACCTTAAATCATTACTTTTTTACTGTGCATATTATCACAGACAAAATTTGGATTGTGTGGAATAAAGAGCATTTGCTCTGTTTTTTTCTTGTCACTCAGTGTAGCACACAGGGATGCAATGGCTCGTGATTGCACTCAGTGCTTGGAAAAGCTCCTGGAAATTACAGCGGGCCTCCCTCCTCATAAAATTTACAGTATTTTTCTTAATTTTAGTAGCCAGCTGGGCTAGGTGTCCCCTCCCAGAAGTTGCATCATGGTGCTGCCAGCTGCAGTGGGTCCCTCTAAAAGCCTTTAGCAGAGTGTGTGTGTGTGTTTGTGTGTGTGTGCATGTGTGTGTGTGTGTGCAAGATTAATCTATAAAAAATATTCTTGTTCGGGGCACCCACAGCTCACCTGGTTGAGTGTGCAACCCATGTACAAAGTCCTTACAGCAGCAGCAAGAAATGAGATTCCAGCCTTGCCCCTTTGCTGCATGTTGTCCCCCTCCTCTCTCACCCTCTCACGCTAAACTGTCCTGTCAAATAAAGGCAAAAGGCCTCCCATAAATAATCTTTACATAAATAAATAAATAAATTCTATGTGGTGAACAATCAACATCACAATTTGCAATATGGTACATCAAGTCTCTGATGGGGAGTGTGACAGTAATGAACCAAAATTTGTCTTGAGTTGTGTGGGAGTATTTAATTCAGGCTGCTGTGATTCTTGTCAAATGACCTCTGAGGAGGAGGATGTCTGAGTGCAAACGGCCGGCGGACTCTGATCAATAAGTGTGTTGTCTCAGCTAATTGAAGCCGACACTCATAATTGGGAGAGCCAACGGTAACACGCCTCCTGATACTGTTATTGATGAAAAGGCCAGCAGCAACACCATATACTCACTTTGATAAGAGGATGCAATGCGTAGCAGTCATTGCATTTGATGAGGTCAATCCAGGTACATGCCATTATGAGTGATTTTCTTTATTAACATGAATCTATATTGATTGCAAATAAGGAGACAAAGACATTTGGGTGACTTACAGGAAGAGGCCAGAGCTCAATATCACATTCGGACTTTGTGAACATTCATTGAAACTACGTATTTTGATGTGTTTGGATTCTGTTATTGATTGCTGAGGGGATAAGGCTGTCGAGGCTGTCAGGATGGAAGGAAGAACAGTGAGTAAAGACGGATTCAGGCGAGAAGAGACAGGAAAGGGTAGATAAAAGAGATGCATATGGTGGCGAAGAGATGGAAGGAGGGATAAAGGGGCTGAGACAGAACATAAACAGATGTGTCTGTGGAGAGTTAGGCTAAGCTGGCGGCCAGTACACAGTGTTATGATAGAGTACAAAATAACATCTCCTGTCCCCTGCATTGCTAGTGTGTGTGTGTGTGTGTGTGTGTGTGTGTGTATGCTGCCCTCTTTCATCATCCATTTCTTTGGGTTAGTGTCTCTTCCCCTTGTCATCTCCACACTCTGACTCCACCCCGTCTTGCCCAAAGACCTTTAGCTTCCTTTGTTTCTCTTCCTCCGGTAACACATCTTATTAAGTGTTATCTTATACAGTAATAGCCTTTTTTATTGCCTCAACCAAACAGCAACAGTGCAATATTGATCAAAACAGGAAAGTTCATGTCAAGAGCAACTTAGATGAAGAGCTAAAGAAGATGATGAACAGCAATTAAATGAGTGCGGGGAGGTTTTTGTGTGATAAGACTGGAGCTACACATCACTCGAGCCCTAAATAATCCGTGCTGCCTTCAGGTCTTACACATTTCTAGGATATCACCTTGCCCGCTTACAGTTTGATCTTGACATGTGAGGTATAATCCTCCAACTGAAGGAAAGAAGTCCGCCTTTGGCACAACATGTTATTACTTGGTGATCTGAGCACTAAGAGGTCTCATTGTAAGCTCAGAGGGTTGCTATTTTTGGATTACCCGGTCTTATTCTAGTGATTTATCTTGAGTCTTAAACAGTGGGAAGGTAAGTGCATAGATGTGGTGTTAGCATTTAACAAGACTCTTGCTAATATATACATAAAACAGTGTAAAAATGGTAACACATTTAAAAATTACTTAAATTAGGTTTGACAGTTTTTTTCAAAAGCAAGACTATTACCCTGTTTACACGTAGCATCTAGCACAATTATCTTAAGCACTTTTGTTTTGCATAAATTAGCCTAGCAGCTAGTAGCCAGCTAGCAGTTTCATCAACTCAGCTTAAAAAATCTGAGAATTTCAGCCTGCATGAATGTTTTCTTTAGCCTAACATTGCTGAAACAGAGCAGCTAATGTTGCCATAGCGAGAAGTTAGCTGAGAGAGATACCCAACAGACATGTCATTGTCAAGTGTCTTACATAATGTTTACTTGTTGTCGGTGTTTGACGAGCTGTAAGTGATTCACTTGATTTCCAATGACATGGGTGATGGGTTCAGAACGTGTCTAGTTGTTGTTGTACGTATCACTACCTTCTTGTAATCCAGTCACTCAAGATGTATTTTAAAACCAAGTGTAAACAGGGTCTAAACTTTGATAGAGGAGATGCTGACTCGGGACTCTTCTTGACATGTGTTGCTGTTCAGCTATGTTGTATCATTTGGCATTACTCACTTTTAAGGACAAAACTGTGAGAAATCACAATTCACAGACTGTGTGTGGAAACACAAAGAGGAATTTTGTACTAGAGTAACTGCAACCTCGGATTATACTCATCGGATTTGGCAAACTCGTACTGCTTTAGCCTCAAACTGACCTTCATGCATTTTTGCACAGTACAAAGACTGAGGATTTTGTCCACCAAAACACAACTTTTAAGCATGTGCGTATTGCATTCACACTGACTTAGGACAATCCAAACCTGTTATTTGATGTGCTTTCCTGGCACACTCAGGACAAAATTTGGTCGGTGGCCATTTGACTGTCAAATATAATCGATGCTGCATTCTCATATCCTCTCTCAATCGTTTTGTGACAGAAAACCATTTGGACACTTTGTTCCTTCATTCATTGTGTTCTAGATCCATTTACTCGAAGTACATTATGTGATAGCAAGTTCTGGATTAAGTGCTAACGAAGCATTTCTTTTCATTTGTTAATCTGGAGTAAGGCCATTCGAAAGCTTTCCCTTCTCCCTTTAGCTTTTCCTTTTAACCACCCCTGTTATCTCACACCCTTCTTCTCTCATTACCTCCTCTTCCTCTTTCCATTCCTCACTTTTAAAACACCTTCCGCCTTTTCTTTAAACATTTCTTCAATCCTCTTGACCTCAGAAATTTCCATTCCCGGTCTTTTGCTGTCAGACCACTGCACTTATTCCACTTTTCCCCAACTGTTTCCCTTCTACTGATATCTCTTACCCTCTCTCTCTCTTTCAATATCTCTTATAACAGCATCTCTCTCCTCCACCAGCACTTCTATCCTTCCATCACTCATCTCCCCGAGAGCACAGCCACTGATGCCTGCTGCCACGCTGAGGAAAAAACACATTTTCTGTCATATTGCCATGTCAGTGAAATTTAGGAGCTGCGTGTGTGTGTTGTGTGTGTGCGCGTGTCTCCGCTTCAAGGGTACTTTCATCATCAAATTCCATTTCCTTTGCAGACAAACACTTCTGCCGGCAGGCTGGCAGACAAGAGGGAATGAGAGAGCGAATGAGTGTGTGTGTGCGTGTGTGTGTGTCTGTGTGTGTGTGTGTGTGTGTGTGTGTTGGCTACTCAGGGCAGGCATTAGGATGCATTGGCTCTTGTTTTGCTTTTATTTTTATTTGTTTGTTTTCCCCTCCTACAGCTGAAGAGAGCGGCATTGAAGACGATATTTGTATTGGATTCTTCTCTTATTTAAATTGCTGTGAAGAGGTTTTACATGAGTGGGTCACACTGCACAAACATACACACACGCACGCACACAAACACACAGAGGCTACAATGGATAGCACACTTATTGGAAAGACAATTATAGTACAGTGTGGCAGTATAGTGGATAAATTCTCAAACACAGAAACATACTGTGACAACACAACAATCGCACTGCAGCATGACAAAACCGCAGTGCTTCCCCAACCACTAACACACACACACACACATATAGTGCGTAGCCATGGATGGTATCTTGGCATTACAATATACCAGGGTATTTAGACATCCTGATGGTGCTATTTTAAATGCCATCAAAAATATGCACCCTCATCTTTCTATATAATTCATACTAGAGGGGCTGTACTGAGGATGTTTTTCATGCAGAGCGCATCACGTGCCCTAAAGGTTACGCCCAGGCCACATTGCACGCGTGAGCGGTGTATGCTCACATTTCCAGTTTTTGTTGTTGCGGCGCTGCTGCAAAGCAGTTATAACCACTGTATTTCCACAGTTAATAACGCATACTGAATTCATTTATGAAGTTGTGCCTGCTACTGCATTGTCAGCAACTGTCTTGCAAATATTTCGCAATAAAATGCCTTGTATCAACAACTGAAGGGATTATGTCAACAGACACATTGTCAGAGGGCTTTTTTTTAACAAAAACAGGGAAGGTTAAGTAAAACATGTAGCAGATAAAGACATTGAAACTTTAGTAAAAGGTGGCAAAGAGTCAATATAATCATCAAAAGACCATTTTTACTGTCTATTTTTGCTGAAAACCGCACACATGATGCATAAAAGATCAATGAGACTCTGTTTCTCTATGTGCAGAAGCTGAGTGGCAATGTGGTAAAGAAAAAAAAAGGTTGCAACACAGAAGTCTTAGTTTCGGTAAAAGATAGAAAACATGACTTCAGAGGTTGTGTGGTTGTCTTTCTCTGTTTAATAATGAAAATGGATATAAAAATATTCCCTTTTGTGGACATCTGTGAGTGTATTTTGTACTGCGTAGACTGAAAACAGCAAAGCAAACTTGCCCCGCCACCCAAGCCTAATAGTGCATATGAATTCCTACAGTACAGGAAGGAAATCTCCTCTTCGTGAGCTGCATCCGGCACCACTGAGTGTGTTTTTGTCCTTTCGGTGTGTCTGCACCGCCTATGTGGTTGGTGTATGTGTGCGTGTGTGTTCTATAAGCACAGGGACAATCCCGCGGTGAATGACCAATAACCGACTGGTCACTGAGCTGGCAAAAGTTGGATATCCCCTTGGCACACCGCCCTCAGTGTGTGACACAGGAAGTGCCGAGCTGATACAGGGGGACACCGCGGAGAGAAGACATTTGGCGCTCAGTGATGCACAGACAAACACACACAGGAAATATAAATCTGAGCACAAAATGTGACTACACAGACTAATTCCATGCTAAAAAAATATATATATTAGGCAGTGATCACAAAGCATAGCCGAAAAAGTGTCAGGCTTGGACGGTGCTGCCTTTTGCCAGCAAGCCACATGTAGCTCATGTTAGCTGAACCAGAAAACACTTTGCCACAATTCAAATGTACAACAATCTACAGCAGCAGAGCCTTTCTCAAGATCTACAGCTGGGTCATGCAGAGCAGCCCTGCAGAGCTCTCTACAGCAGAGCACCTGAGATTCACCAGAGAAAAACTTAATCACTGGGAGGGAAAAAGGAGCCTGGGCGGTGGCGGGCTCCCCCGAGAGGAGCAGCAGAGAGGATGGGGGAAATTAATGAGGATGACATTGTGAATGGGAAAAGGTGCAACAATAAGTCAGAGCTGAAGCGCTGCTTGGATGAATGAGATGAGGAGGGATTTGGGAGGACAGAACAGAGAGGCTGGACCAGAGTGAATGAATAGTTTCTATCTCAATAAGTTATTTGAGTATAAATAAAACTGCATCAAATTCTGTAGTTATTGGTTACAATTCTACAGTGTACAGCGGGCATGCGCCGTGATATGGTTGGCGGCTAAACTTAAATGACATGGCCCACAAAAAAGTTTGTGGATTATCTTGAGAAAACATCTCTACTGCAGATATCCCAACGCTCAACAACTCCCATAAAAAAACAACCTAGACAGATAAATAGCACTACAGGTAAGAGGGAAAATATGCATTCTTTATTTTGGGGTGAACTGTCCCTTGAGCACATGTGACATTCCCTCCACTCCCCCATAACTGAAGGATGCTATACTATGAACTGTTTAGGATTTTGAGAAAATCAGTGGACCATTATTGCTCCACTTTGACAATTTACTTTTTGAATGCCTCAGCTTGTTATCCAATCCGGTGTGTAATACTCAGACTACAAACTTAAAAGTTTAAATAGTGATAAAGAGTGACACTGGGCTACACACCATTTTATAATCAGAGTTCAAATATGAATCAAGCTTAAGACAAGAAGTACTAGTAGGTTACACTAATACACAAATAGTCAGAAATGTGTATACCAAAGATTTTCAATCGGGCTGTTTTTTTTTTCCCACTGAGAAAAAAATGTTGATTTGGATATCTAAATACAGGATGGGGAAAAGGGGCAAATGTACTCCTGAGAAAGGTATGAAGATTGTAGAGGAGGGGGAGCAAAAAGGATTAACAGCGATATGTTGGCACTGAAGAGACGCACATATTCTTTTGGGCAAAATCATGGGAAGTGAGAAAGCAAAGCAAATTCTTTCATGAGTCCACAGAGAGATCACAGACAAATGATGCTGGCACCGCTAGCCCAGCACAGAGCTGGTACACACTTGCCAATGCCGGGTCTGTAAGCCTGTAACAAACCTCCCTAATTGTATATTTGATAAAATAAAATCATATAAAGTACAAAAAACAAATTAAGTCGTTCGCAAGGATGGCAGAGGGGAGGGAATCGTAAACGATTGGCACTGACACATTGGCACTGGAGAGACTGCAAACATTTGGCAGCGGTCTGCCTGTGCCCCGTTTAAACACATCTAATTGCATATTGGATAAAGCAAAAATGATATAGGAAACGTAAACACGTTCCAATTTGACAGATATACAGACAAAAATAACAAGGGAATGGCACTGAAAAGTTGGCAAACATTCTGGACTGATGTGTCTACAAGCATTCAAGCACTTATAATTGAATTATCTATGAAGAAAACTAATAAAAAGTAAAATAAATGATTCCTTCCTAGGCAGCTAGGGATATATTACAGAAATTGCAGGAAAACGGGCAAGCAACAGTTCACAAAATCATCTCTGGGCATCTAATAAAACTGTTTAATTAAAGCAAACAGTATAAAGAAAGAAAATATTGTATTTATAAACAGATAGCACAGTGTTGAGACTCTACCCTATTCACATTGAGCTTGCATTGTATCGGCAGCCAGTCTACTGTCACTATGTTTTATTTGATCTGGTGTAATTTAATAAAGGAAGAAAATGAAGTTAGAATGGCCTTTCATTGTAGAGAACTAATATAGAGAAAGGGTATGAAAGAAAACTGGTTTAAAAGTTGCTGGAGGTTATATGTGGGTGCATCCATAGCAGTGATGGGCATGAGCTCGAGTACTCATGCTAGGAAATCAGTATTTGTCTGCATAATGCCACCCTGCACGGTGTCAGTTGAGAATTTGGCTGAACATAACTGTAGGCGGTGTTATTATGTGCACAGTGTTATTATATAGTGGTGGAAACACTGCTGGTAAAGACAATACAAGAAGCGCGAGGCTGCTAAAAGGGTGGGTGAGAGGGGCAATGGATGTGTCCAACAAACCCTGGACTTTTATGCGGGAGTCCAGAGTTCACTTCCCATCTAAATATAAATAGGTTTTTTCTGCATCTTTCTGCATGTTACATGACATTCTTTTTCTTATGTTAGAATTTATTTTTTTTTGCCAGTACTTGAGTGCTCTGTAATCATTTAATGCGAGTACCTTCAGTTTGGTATTTTGGTCATCTTCATCTTCATTTTTCCGAAAGCCAAAAATGACTATACTTGGACGAGAGGTTGGAGCTGGGGAGCCTACGTGCATGGCTACGCCTCTATCGTGATTGACAGGCTGCCCTGGTAGCGACTTGTCATTCACAAGGTAACCTCGTCCTACAGCATGCACTGCTTTACTGTCTCTTTTACTCTAAATGGAACCATCTTTTGCAAAATGAACATTTTGTTGTATTGAAAAAGACTATAAACTAGCCACTGAGACCATAAAATGTTTACTGAGATAATATATCACTTAAGAAGTAGGGAGAGTTTCTTCTTGACTTCGATACAGCCGGGCTTCCTTTTGCAGTGGAGTCCCCACCCCGCTGGCCACTAGCAACATAAGCAATGAGTTCACTTTTCAGACACTGAGGCTACAACCACTTCTCTGTGGGTGCTTTAACTTTTTAAACTCCAATAATTTGTTCAATTTGTTTAAAAAGTTAAATACGCTTGACTTTAAAATACATCTCTTCACACGAGGGATTAAATAGTCAGTACATTATTAAAAAGGTGCATTTACTTGACTTACTTTTAAAAGTTGTAATTCTGTGCAGAGTGGTGGAGGTGGGAATACAGGCTAAAAGGTTGACTCTGATTTGGCACTAAAATGATAGCAGGTCTGTTTGTGGGCATGTAGTGATGTCTCAAAACTGCATTCATATTTGATGGAGGGCAATGAAATATGAATGTGCGAAAGTGAGAGCACTACATCCTCGAAAGCTGGTAGAGAATACCAAAAAAAGTGCCTCACCTTTATTTAACCTGACAGCTTTAGCAAGAAACATGCTGATGTTTGGAAAATTGAGGTCTTCCCCTGTTCGCTACTAAGTCAGTTCCACTGGGCATTTCAGTGCTTTGCTCAATAGCACTGAAACAGGAACAGTTTACTGGGGATCAAAGGCTTCTCGTATGCCTGCCTTTGCCAAGAGAGCGAACTGTGAGAACACAGAGAAAAAAAGGTTGCCCAGTTGGAAAGTTATTCTACAATTGGCACGATGTTAGAATATAAACGTCAAAAAAGCCTCTACCTCTGGTAGCAATGCCTAGATACACACAAAAACACAAACCACCTGGTTCTATCCTTCAACGGACTGCATTTACTCCATAACATTTCATAAACTTCAAAGCCTGCACTGAGAGGAGTAATTCACCTTTCAACTGTGTTTCAAACACAGTGACGGTGCAAAAAAGGTTCATACACATTTCACAGCGAGACAGATCACAGAGGAGATACCTTCAGCTGGCTCAACAGACCAGAATGCAACCACAGGACATGCTGTGTTTTGGCCAAACAGGAAAAAGAGGCTTCCACCCAGCGCTCGAAATTAACTTTTTGACTTATCGGCCAAGGTGGATGGTAGATGAAAAAATCCGACGGACAAGCATATTTTTTACTGCTTTTTTTTTTTTTTTTTTACTGCATTATATGTTTACTGATACATTTGTTTTAGTACATTTAATTGAGATAATAATGCTGAATGTTGAAGGCAAACTTAAATAAAAGGCCAGAGCAAAATCATTTGGATATATTTAACAACTCATCACCACAGCCTCAGCATGTGAACAGGTCTGCTCTGGTAAGCACTGATGCAAGGCAGGTCTCTTTCTTGGTCCGCTTTTATACTCTTTGTATTCATGGTGGCGGGCATATGAAAATGTGGAAATACAATCTAGAGTTCGAGTAAAAGCAGAGAGCCAGCAAAAATCTGGATTTGAGCTGAGAGAGGAGCAGGGATATCTAGGCACTGGTAAAATGGAAAGAGGTTTGCCACAGTTCATTAACACATATTATCCACATTATTATGATACAAAGCTGGTCGAAAATCGGCAAAATTTCCCTTTAAACATCTCTGATTTACCCAACTATACAATTTCTTCCCTGCAAAGTCCTAAAACTGAATCTCCAAGGAATAGCGAAGCAAAAACACACTAACCTTGAATGCACAGACACGGAGTACACAAGCATACATTCAGTACAAGCACACACAGACACGGGAGGTGCTGCTGTTTACTCTGCTCTCAGTTTGAGTTTGCATGATCAAACTGACTAAAGCGAGAGCAAAACTTTGAAGATACCGAGCGATGGAAACCCCGCTGCTTGCTATAAACCAGAGACACAGTTCCTCTTGTGTCCTCAAAACCTCTCCCTCTAACTCCCGTCTTAGTTCTGCATTTATGAATCTATCTCTGCATCCTCTCAAATCTTGAACATTGCTGAAGTTTGCTGACCACCAGATTTTTAAAAACATATCCAGAAATATGGATTTATCTTTTAAACAGATATCATCTGCCCTTGCAAGCATATTTGTGCTGTGTATATTTGCGGTAGTGACTTTCCACGTCCCGTGTGAGAATATTGGTTTCCTTTCAAGAGAGGCTCTTCTGGATCCTGTTCTCCATTACCAAACAGTCAGTGCGTCACGGGGAGAGCTGCTTTTAAAAAGGAGATGAGAGGATCCGATGTGACACGCTGATAATGCAGATAATGGATTCAACCTAATCCCACACTGTCTCCGTGTACAGCCGCATCAACACTGCCTCCTTGCAACCCCCTCCCCCAAGTTGATTTTACAAAATAAGAGCATGTTATCTCTCAGTTTAACTATTGTAACCATGTGTACAAACACATATGCATTAACATATTCTGACTTTCGAGAATCATTGTGTTATTTTTCACCCTCTCACCTACACACACACTCACACGGTGATCATTGCATTGATTAAAGCTCTGCTAGGAGAGGAAGATCATGTATCGCAACCCCCAGCACGCAGGAAAGGAACACACAGGAGAAAGTAATCAAGGCCTCAGAGACCCCCGTGTGTGCGCTTCAGTATGCAGGTCATACGTGCATGTGTGTGTGTGTGCAGGTGCTTGTATGTAACCGAGAGAATAATCAAAATCTACAGAGGCCTCAGCATGGATTAAAAGCTGAAGACCACATCCCGCATACTAAACCTGGGGACCCTGGGGACACACACACACACAAACACATACATCCAACCCCCTGCATAATGAAGCAGGGTCTCTGAGCTCTGTGATCGCGATAACCAGGTTCAATGTCTTCCTCAGGACATGTGGATCATCTGGGTATTAACAGAAACATATTGATTGTTATGATAATGGTGGGTGTGCAGTAACCCTTTAAAATCTGAGCAAATCATTTGTTTTTCTTAGGAGAAAGGCAATGGGCAACTAAACAAGAAATTGTCAAATATTTCCAAGAAATTAGTAGAAAGCTACAAGAAAATTACCTGAAAATTAGCAATATAAAAAAAAAAAAAGAAAAGTAAAAAAAAAAGAAATGACCAGAAGAAAGTGCAAAATAAAATGAAAAATAAAAAAATATTAGTTTTCAGGAATGTATTTTGAAATATACAATTATAATAATTATAAATACGTTTTTCTTGACAATTTCCGTTTTCTGAAAATATCAAGTAATTTCATTTTTGTGTCACCTTTTACTAATTTTTTGCAATTTGTTTAAAATTCCTTCCCAAGTTACTCATTGCCTTTTTACCATGTTTTCAAAAGGAATTAAACCAATTTTCTCAAAAATTGCTCTTTTTCTGGCATTTTGACTCGCATTCACTCCATATATTTAATAAATATAAAGAGCTTAAAATCTGCATGAGACTTTGAGTAACTTTTTGCCTGTGAATATGCAAAACCAAGATGTTGCACGCAGACACAGATGCACATGCACACACACCCTGCAGTCCCCCTCCCACAGCTGACCCTCAAAGTCTTGTTTCTGTCGCCCAGGGAGAGTAACTGAGAGAAAGAAGAGAATGTTCTTTTTTATTGGGAAAACAATCTGTCCTAATCTGTAGAGAGATGCTTCTCATCACCCCCTGTATTCATTCGTTCCCATCCCTCGTTCCCATCAGCAGCTCACCACCCACTCACTCACGCACACTCACGCGTGCACACATATACACTTCCGGATACTTAGACAGAGATACTCTTTTATCTGTCTCTCTGAGCTCCTGGGGGTAGGTAGATGTGTGTGTGTGTGCGCGTGTGTGTGTGTCTTGCTGTGAATGTTTTCACTGTGTCACCAAACAGGAAGGAGGAAGTTCCCTCCAGCAGCTTTTATATCATGTCTTCAGACAAAAGAAAAGAAAACAGCACCATGGATAGATTCATACACTGCAGAGAGAGAGAGAGAGGGGTGGGGGGGTGGGGGGCCGGGTGGAAAATCTGTACCCGCTGGTTTTACTAAAGAACACCAGCAATGCTAAAAAGTCATTTTGGAGACACTGAGAAAAATGTAGATTTGTTCCAAGTAAATGTGCCAAAACACACAGCAGCAGATATTTCAAATTGGAACAAAGACCTACTTCTGGTGGGTTCCCACAAGAGTAGACATGTATACCACTGGGACTCAGCCCCATGACAGTGGGCTAAATTTTCATTCCCTCAGGGATAAAAAATAGTGTTGCCTCCATTATCTAAAAGCTATAGTATATTATAATAGTGTCATGCTGCTAAGAGGACAGTGGGGTGGCCTGCTGAATGTCCTTCCATCCTCAAATGTCTGATTTTGTTTTTTAACTTTATGTTTTGGGAGATGCCTGCAAAATAGATTTACCATATACAGTATATATTATAAAGAACTGTGTTTTTGTTTTTTATGTATTTGTCAGGAGAAAGAAAGTTGTGTATCACAATCAGCGTTGCCATTGGCAGCATTCAGTCATGGCAGGCCGCTATGGCAAAAACACACCCAAAAAAAGAGGGGGAAAAAAATCACTATAGAAAAAAAGTTCTTCATGGATGTGTCTATGGTCCTATAATTGGAAAACTACAAGGAGAGGAAGAGGGAGTGAGATGGAGCCTGGATTGGGGCAAAAGATGTGGCTCATGACCAGATTATCATAATTTATATAAATGCAGTGCAGTGAGGATACAGTCATTTCATACACCAAAGGTATGTATTACAGACCTGCCTATCCACCTTAAATATATGATATAAACATATATTTAAAACTATTTATGCATTTTGTCAGATCTAATTCCTTTATGTCATGGAAAATCACATTTGGTAAAGGTGTTTCCCCCGTGGCAACCCTTCTGCTCCACAGGAACATTAATACAACACCATAAATTCACAACAGAGGGCTGTCCTTTAATTGTTGCCATAAAGCAGGAGTTTAAATATAGGAGACGCTGATTGATTTCCTTACCCATATTTTCACCAGATGGTCTTCAGATTCAAGCTGTTGCCACCTCATTACCGTAAAATAGTATGATTTAAAAAGTTCATTCACAATTTGGGTTGAAAAACACTTTGAATCCTATTTCGGGGGGGTTGAATGAGCCACTGAGAATGAAAACATCCGTGAACCGACTTTGTGGTCAGTATTGTACGGCGTGATAGAATTTTAATGATCAGTTTTAAGCACCCTTGCGCGCATCCTTGTCTGTTATCAGCAAAGCTGTTATAAGACGCAGACAAACACCAAGTTTCTTCTGTGTTTCTAACTTGCAAACAAACCGGAGTTGAAATCAATCTGCAGGAACAGAGTCTCACACATGCACTCAAACACAGACACACACACACACACACACACTGAGATCACTACTTTTTCACTGTCAATGTCCAAAATCCCACAAATCTGTCTCCTTGCTACACACACACGAGCAAAACATCACCATCTCCCTGTGGCCAGTCGCTATAGATTTCCAAGCACTTCCCATCTCAGATAACCAGACAATCAATGAGCTATGTTCAATTAGCCAAGCCCCAGCACTCGGTAGCTGAGCTGCACGATGGGTATGTGTGTGGCTGTGTGAGTGTGTGTAAGTGGCAGGGGGGATGGGATGTGTGTTTTTGTGTCTATGTGCTACCTGATAGGTGCTCTTGGGGCACAGCTCCAGTCTCGTATCTGATGTAGGCCCAAGCTAATAGAGTAGCTCGGGCACCCACACACACACACAAATATACACACACACACACACAAACCTTGAAGACAGCTTTCTCTATCTACTGCACACCTGCTCACTTCTTTTAACACATATAAACACTCCAGCTCAAGTCTCTTGAGTATTCAATCAGAGACACAGACACAGGTGTCCATTCACATTGGACAATTCATTTTACATGTGCATATAGAGACAGAGCCGTTGTGGAACAGATCCACAGCAAGGTCTTAGTCTTTAACCTGTAATTGCTGTGCATGCTGATTCTTCTGGGAATACACTGATAAAAGAGGAGCTTTCAGTAATCCCATCCTGCTGGAATACATTTCAAATAGATCTGAGTTTGTTTCGAGGTATGTTTTAAAATTTGCATAATACGAAAAGGACTTCATCAAAATAAATAAATACTACAACAACCTACAACGCAGGCCCTGAGAAGTAAATTTTCCTCAACTATGTACACATTTTTAACAGTGCCTGAGGCCAATAACAAATTTAGTTGTTTTTTAGTTTGAAGAGTAAAATCCTGACTAAAAGCTGCCCTTAAGATTAGCCTTAGGTGGTACCAAGGTAGACCAGTATACCAGGGTATTTAGAAATCCCAAAGGTATGTTTTTCAATAAAGCCATGTATACAGGGGCTCTTCTTACTAATATTGTTTTGTATGAAGTGCACAGCACATACCACCAGGGCTCAGTCTCAAGACTCTACTGTTGGAACAAGCAGCTGAGTTGAAAGACACCACACCTCCTGGTGGAGGAGGGAAAAGTTACAGGACTGTAAACAGCCGGCGCTCAGCAACAGCAGAGAGAGACTGAATAATGGCTTGTTTTTTTTACATCAAACTTGGTGAATTAAGGATTTATTCCAACCAAACTGGAGCTGGTGATCGTTGAAACAGTGGACTTACTAACTAGATTACTAGCGAGAGTAACCACTCTAAGCTTAATTTTGTTTCTGTCGAATTTGAATAAAGTGTGTTTCATGAATTCAGTGGAACAAAGGGTGAACAACTGATGCATAAAAAAATATTTTTGGGGTGGAGCATTCTTTTAAACTGTCTTGATAAGAAGTCTATATCCAATCCAACTATAAAAAGATGGCTTCAGATGTGAAAGTCTGTATCAGTGTGAGCCAGGGCACTGTTGAAAAAGCAGTCCTCCATGCAGACACCTTACACTTAGTGAAACGCATATTAAAGAGAAAAACAAATTTCTCAATCCATCAAAAACAGAGCAAAGGTACAGCATTTAGCAGCCAATTCAAATATGGGTAACTGACCTGGTAAAAAAGACAAGCACTTAACAGGAGGTGAGTAGACGGAGAGGTGTGAAAACAGAATAATGGTAGGGGCTCCTGTGTGCTCGATTTGAAATTGAATTTAGTGCATTATCAAATATGGCTCTAGGTGCAAATGTCAGCATACTCACTACGGATGAAGGTCTGTCTTTCGAGGCCAAAGGCTTGTTTATGGTATAAGAGATGAGTGCGGACACAATTTTGATGATTAAAATCCAAACCAGAGTCAAAACTGACTGCGCTCAAACATATAATTAAGATTACACAGGGAATTGACAATACAATGAGTTAATGGGAAAAAAAACAGTCGAGAAAATGATACGCTTGCTCTCTAAATCAGTCAAAGAGGAGAAATTGAGAGAGGACTGTTCTCGCTGCAGATTATGGATGATGAGGTGAATATGTGGCAGCAGGTTTGATGTGGATCCTCCAAATTGAGTGACCTCCTCTCCTCGCATCCATCCATCACATTTAATAAACAATCCATCAAACAGAGAAAAAGCTATAAACTGTCCTAAAGTAATTAGCCAGGTGTCATTTATTTCATTGCATGAAAAATGTATTTCCACACTACAGTTTGGCTGCTAATGTTCTGTCATGACTCAGTGGCTGTATACATAAAGCTAATACAAAATGGGACAATGCATACAGCTAAATTCAGCATACAGAAACTGTGATTACCATATACACTGCAATAATGTTCCTGGATCCCATTTATTTTCAGTGATTGAATCCCAATGTAGGGCTCCTTTTAAAAAAAAAAAAAAAAAAAGCCCACAAACCCATTGTTTTCCCAATGAGCACACGCCAATTTCAGTTTCAGGTGTCAAATACTGCTGGTTCATGACAAGCAAAGCAAAGAGAGGAAAATACAGTTAGGACATGAGCTCATATATAAAGGCAATCCAGGTGGACAGGCATAAAAAAAAAATATAAATAAGAAACTTTAAAACAAAGATGTACTATCCCTTCTGAACTGTCAGCAACTTAGTGAAAAGTTAAAAAGTGAAATAGGGAAAGTACATTTGACAGACAGGAGTGCTAAATTAGTTTAGCTACAACAGATAGATGAATGCACGGTGGCAAGTGCGCGCTGAAGTCAGAAAAGCCAGAAATAAAGATAAATTTACTGAAAAATTGACAACTGAAGAGGCGCGGAGCAGATTGTGTCTTACAGCAACATAAGCAAACAAACTGTGCGGGGGAATATAATGTATATTTTAAGAGGGTGGGCGGACACCGAGACATTGATGGACAGGAGGAATTTCCATTAAGACAGACAACATTAGTCAAAAAAAGTCACTTAACTTCGAGGCAGAAAACACAGGCTGACAGTTGACGGATCCCTGCTTTCAAAACACACGGATTTACCGTCAGAACTGTCCTATCCTTCACACACACACACACACACACACACACACACACATTTATACACAGGAAGCTCTCTTGCACCCACACCTAGATCTCCTCAGAGGACCAAATGCACATGGACAGGCTTGGTTAAACCTCTCACTTTTATTCTTAGACTGTGGAAAATGGCGCTAAAATAACTTTTTCTTGATTCACACACACACACACACACACACACACACACACACAAAAATATATATACACACACACTCGAAGGGGCGTAGCCAAGCCAATTAAAGGCAAGCAGTTCTAAAGAGAATCAAAGTCAGGAGACATTATTTATAGCTTCAAAGTCTTTGTGACAATATGAGTATCCCCTTTCACAAAGTATAGAGGCTCTCTTTCAGCTTGGACTACAACAGACTGTGGGACGTTTCAACAAAAGTGGCACTCAGTAAATGCACACACACATAATCAAAGAGATAGAGGGAGAGGAGAAGGAGATGGTGGTAGGAGAGCAAAGATGAAAGAGATGTTAAAAAAACAGAGAGGACATATCAGTAAAAAGAAGGTACAGAGGTGAATGAGAGACAGGGAGATGTGAGAAAAACATCAGAAATCCTGCAGAAATTAATTTTGGCTCAACCGTGCAAACCAAAGGACACCATTGTTGGGAAAATAAAAACTATGGCCTCCGCACACCGGTCCTCAGCGAGTGATCGCCGGCTGTGAAATATCACAATTTCTTTTGTTGCCTTTTGGGACAAGAGTCTCTGTTTCCTTTTCTGGCTGACCGCCTCTCTTTACCCCTCTGCGTTCACACCGTGTTAGATAAATCTTTATCTGCGCCAAGTGGTGTGGAGTGTCAGGAAACAAACAATACAAAGGCGCAGCAGGTACACACGCATTTGTATGCAGTGACGGGCGTCTTTTGTGTTTTGGGCTAGTTTGCCATCCCTGCAGGCACGCTGCCACCTTCAGTGACAGGAAGAAAGAGAGAAACAAACACTTGAACCAAAAGGATTTCACAAACGCCACAATATAGAAGTGCACGGGAAGCCTCTCTCACATGCACATATCAGAGACACTCAAATCCGTTACTGTCAAGCGTGGGCTGGGTTTCCTATACATTTCTTTATGCCAGTGCCAAGACATTACCTAAGTGTCTGTACTTAAGCTAAAATTGCACTTGTTTTAAATATACTTTGAAATCTGCTCAGTCTTACTCCCACCTCGTCAAATACCGATGCTTGGTCAGTGGCCCTCAGTCGCAAACGATGCACAGAGGCACCATTTGCAGCTATTTCTGATACACACTGGACAGCGGAAGTTTCTGACACTGCGGGCAACTACTGCAAGGTGTTATTTATTTTTGGTGGCCTGCCATGATTAAAGCACCTATTGCCACATATTTATTTTTTATTTTTAGACCTGGACTGTTCATTGGGAGTGCTGTTGGAATATATATACCGTTTGTTAATGAATTGCACCACGCTCACAGCCCAGAGACTCTGGGCACAGATGGAGAAACACAACACCAGACACAGTGAAAGTGAAATTTAAACATGGTCTAAAAGTTTTCATTCCCTTGACTCTGCAGCAGCTGCTCCTCTGTGATCACATTGACTGATTGATTATCCACCCTGCAACTCAAACTCCACAAACTGCTACTGAGGAAAAAAAAGATCTGAAGAGTTCAGCCTGCACTGCGTTCATGAGCCCACAAAAACATCCAAAATAACCCATGTGAAATAACAAAATGAAAGTTTGATGACCTAATCACAGTGGGGGGATTTCTAAACCTAAACATGTGCTTTTGTTGCCTAAACTTAAGTAAACCTAAAGTGTTTGAATGATGTTTTAGGGCTGCACCCAACTCACTCACTTTTCCCCTTTTTTTCATATGAAGTTTGAAAGTTTGATCAGAGCTCAGCAGGATGTTCAGTCGTGAGATGATTCAAATCTCCGACTTTCAAGGGGCAGCCGCACTATGTTTTAAGTTTGTTTTTCAAAAGACCGTATGCATCTCACAAGCAGAAACTGTTAATTTCCTGAAGTTTATTTTGAAATATGTATGTATGTAGGTAAATGTATTTAATCAGCCTAAATTGAAAAATAAGTCTCTGAACATCCAGAGTGAGATGTAGGAGGGTTACCTAACGCATCATATTTTGACATTTAGCCACTGATCACAATCGGTATTTGGTGACTTGGGATAAGGACAGTTTTTTTAAATCTATATGTAAAATATATACCTTTTTTTTCTACAAAACCCTTTTCAAAACTTGACTACATAAGCTTAAGTTCTAAAATTGTAAATCTTGTTTAATCACAAGCAGCTGAACAAGAACTATGCCAACAAAATGAGTCTATAATTGGCAAAAGGAACTAGCTCATCAAGACAATGCATCTGAATTCAAGAAATAAGGCCAGCTCCATTTACCAGTCAACTGATGCACACACTTGTTCAAGAACACACACGTGAACACAAATGGGTGATATCCATCTAATAAGCCTTCAGATCCCTTTTAATGTGCTGGTAGATAAACCTGTCCACTTTCCATGGACGTGTGTGTGTGTGTGCGCGCGCAGTAGTGATTAATCCAGTGTTACTGGTAGGAGGTGGTGATGCCCGGAGGCTGTACTTTCCTCTGATGAGATCTTGACAGCTAAGGTTTATTCCCCTGTATCTCTCTCTCTCAATTCCCCTCCTTTGCTGCTCTCCATTTCAGCTCTCTTGCTGCGTCTTCTTTTCTCTTCCTCGACTTTAATTGCTCTTCCTCTCTATACGTCTCTCTCTATTTCTTGTCATCAGTTTAGTGCTCTTCCCGCCATCCTTCCCTCCTGCATCTCATCCAAAAACTCTCCTCATCTGAATAAATCTCTTTACCATGCCTCTCTCACCCACACCTTCTCTATCTGCTCTTACTGCTCGTTGTCCACCTTGGGGTGCACCATCAAGCCCTCTCAATGTTTTATTTTCACCCTCTATCTCTCTTTAAATCTTCCTCCTCCTCCTCCTCCCACTCTCTCCATCTCATTTTCTGGCTCTCTCTCTTTGCAGGTGATTAGCAGTGTAGAGGTCAAAGCATGCAAACCCAGTGAAATGAACAGCTTTACTTCTAACGCAGCAGTGGGCGTGCAAATATGCACATGCACAGACACACACTTCACAACCCAGCAATAAGAAAAAAAAAAAATAATTGTCTGCTTTCTTCCACTTGCCATCGTGAACTTGACAGCGACCCTTTTCTAAAGCAGAGTGTGTTATCTTCGCAGCGCAGCATCTCTAGTCCTCCAGCGCCAGTGTGTGTGCAAGACACTCTCCTTGTAAGCAAAGAACAATCCCCACACACACAAGCATACAAATGTCGACACACTAAACCACAAAGAGCGTGTCCTGCCAGCAGGTCTTCAACTGTTATAATATTACACCTTGATGTACTACAGTGAAATTAGAGCCAGTGCGCTCATGCTACAAAGATATATAAATCTATTATGTCTTCTGATGTGACATTTTAAAAGGTCATGTTTTAGCTGTTGATAAATGTATACAACCTGAGAGCAAAATGTAGTGTGGATAGTTCAAAGCATGTGTGCACTCAAGTGTTACCAACTATATTTTGAGCAATTTTGTTACCTGAGGCCCAAGCACAGTGAGAAATTGGATGAGGAGGATCAAATTATGGATCTATGGATTGGTATCAGTACTATATCAGTGTTGGTTTGTCATAGCTTACTCTACATTCTGTCACATTAATATAACAATGTTGTTATCACTTTGAGTATTTTGACATTAAAGGGGACCTGTTATGCTCTCAATTATTTTATATCTTCTAGTGTTACAATGAAAGGTGTCTGTATTAAACATGGTCAAGTTTTCAAATGATGAGGTAAATGTATCCCTGTATGCAAAAACCTCCATTTCCAGCTTTTTTTTTCCTACTCTGGCTGCGGTATGATGTCATAGTGTGCCATATTTCTATATATGGTCATCTGCTAAAGGCTTACTATTGCAAATGTTTACATTATGTCACCTAAATTAAAATATCTGCCACCTAAGACCTGGAATGTTAATTAGGAGTGCTAGTGGAATATAAATGTAATGTTCAGTTATTTCTAGTGCACTTGGGGCAGAGGCGGAGCAGCAGAGCATCATTTATGCTAAAGTGGAACATCTCAGACAGAGGGTGAATACAAGTCCAACACACACAGTATGACGAAAACATGTTCTGGTAGAAAACCATAATAGATCCTCTTTAACTCTTAATTCATATTTCTCTTTCCTATTCAAATCTTTATCTGAAACAAGCACAGAAATCAGAAAGTAAACAAGAAGAAACTGCTTGTATTAGTGAAGAAAGGAAGTGCACAGATCTCTTTCTAAAAATGCCCTTTATTTAGGGCAACCTTACATCATCTATTATTGTTTCTCTTGATATAATATTGTAAGTGTTTGCACTGAACTCCACATGAGTCGGGACGACTTTGGTGTCTCTGTTCTCATCATTTCACTGGTATGTTGATTTATAATTCATCCAAAAATTCATTTGGCTTCCTTTAATGACAGATCAAACTGTAGATTTTAAGAGTGGGACAGTTTATCACTTCAAAACAATTTTTTTTTAAATTTAAATGTTTCATACGTATCATATCAACATTTCTAAAGTGACATAATATATTAGCTGATCTTGTTCATCGATATTTAGAATATATAGTGGAGGGCTGGTTGAGACGCCTGCCAAGCTGCAGACAGGTTCAGACTACTGTTTTCAAAACCATGACACCGTTGTTTTTTGAAAACTCTTCGCAGTGTTTCCACTAGTGTTTGTGGCACCAAACCTGAGTGTTTTCAGCAGCACCCTACTTTTACAGCCACTTTTATGCCACCAAATGGGTGTTTTAAGCCTCAAAATGATCTTTTCTTAACTATAGATAAGTGATTTTTGTGCCTGAACCTTACCACACCTTCTCCCAGCAGTGTTAGACAATTAAAGATTCAATCTATCCACTCCAAAATAAAATAATGCACCCACCGTACAATATTAAATTTTGTTCTAGCAATTGGGTTGCAGATGCACCCTCTGAGGGTCCTTTACTCACAACCATTGCCCCCCCAAGCACAAGACGTACTGCCACTCAAATTCAAATGCCCCTTTTGTCCACCCAAGAGCCCCTGTAGCTGATGATCCCTCCCTCTAGTAAGCTCAAGTGCCCCTAGTTCAACCCATATGATGGTCTTATATGTCCTGAGGAGTACAGTGTCCCTTTGGCAAGGGTGGCTTGGGTGTCCCTGTGGTACATGCCTTTATGGTACATTCCAGTGTCCCTCTATTATGTCCAAAAGCCCTCTGTTACAAGGACTATGTCTTGTTTGCAAAATGTGTGTCAAGATGACTGCATCATCTCCTACTGAAAACTAAATGGATACAAATAAAGTAACCTCAAGCTTACATTAACTTGCTACACCCGAGTGCTTGTTAACGAACCCTAATTTCCCTTTAGTACGTCCCTGCGGCCCTCTGGTTATCTGTGTGCCACTCTGTTGGAATCTTAGGGAAAAATAAATCCTAAATCATATATCCAACCCTAACCCTAAACCTGCCTTGCAGTCGAGGTGCCCTTCAACTCATCTCATTACTTTCTCAAGCATCCTTTCCCTCTCTCCTTTCCATGCTGTCCTTTCTCTCCATATTTCTCTCTCTTTCACCATCTCAAATTTATTAGCTATGACAAAAGGAGGGAACACAAAAAGCCGCCACTGTCATTCATACACGCACAAATGCACTGAATGAAAAAAACGTATATCTCCGGGAGCGGGCACTCTCATTTGCCAAAACAAGAAATGGAAGACGGGTGAAGGGAGAGAGGCGCAGACAGAGTGTGAGATATGGATGACGACAGGAGCGGAGAAAATGAAGGAGAAGAAAAAAAAACTTTTTATTTCTTGTTCTTCCAAAATGAATTTCAAGGCCCATCTGCTCTGGGTGTTGTTGGCGTTCACAGCCTAACAGCCCCAGATAAATACAGACTCAGCTCTGAGAGGAGGACAACCAGCCGTCATCTGTTATATGGACATAGACAGACGGAGGACGAGGAGGGGAGAACAGACTAAAGAGAGAAGAGGGGAGAAGAAGAGAAAGACAATGGGTTAAAATGGAACAGAAGTGAGTGTGAGACAGGGCAGTTGGGAAAACAAAGCTGGCAACACAAACATGAAGAAAGTGAAAAGACAAATTTAAAACAAAAGGTGGTGATGTTGAATGTGTGAAAAAAAACGAGCTGTTCTGTTTTCGACGGTAAAACTTTCTTTACAGCTGAAATACAAGGCGAACTAAATGCAAAGAAGGACTAAAAGTGGATATGCACACAACTACCATCTACAATCATTAACCAAGCGTCCATAGCATATATTTAGGGATGCAGTTTAGGCCTATATGTTGGCCCATAAATTATCAGCCCATAATGAATGGATTATTACAATAAATAAACTGTAGCCAAAAATAGGTTTGATATTATGAAGCTAGACTGCTCTCATTAACTTAACAAGGGCAGCAGCTATACCCCCGATAGAGTAGGAGGCAGTATACCATACCATATATACCATTAAAGTTGATTTGGGAGACACCAATAAACATAGAAGAAGAAGAACTGTAGAGCCAAAACTTGATTGCGAAACCAAAAGCAAATTTCCTTCTGCCATTAAATAGGTTAGAAGCAGCGATTAAGGACAGTCTTCTGAGCATTAGTATGAGCTAACACAGCCAAAGGGGCTCACATCGAACACTGGGCCTCTAAATGGCCCCAACAAACTCACATCTGTCATGAGACCCATTTAGAAGTGGGGCTGCCCAAGATTGCTTTGAGTTGAGCAGTTTTTTTTTTGTGCAGTGTACTTCTGGGGACAATTTGGTCGCCCAATTTTGCTGTGGAGTGAGTGCTCTTGACTTTCATGCTACTCTTTGTAGCTGCAGAAATGCAGGCAGTGGCACAGAGGGAGAGAGAGACAGCACCCGCAGACTGTCACGGCAAATTTCCCACTCTTAACCTTTCTGATTTCAATCTTTTTCTGCCTCCTTTCTGGCTCATCCTTTCCATTATCTCATAAAGTCTTATATCAGACTCAGATGGTTTCTAACAGAGACAGAAGTTAAAGTTTATCGCTCAATCTACTTACCCCTCTAAAGCTTAACTACAATGGCTGGGGCAACAATAAAGACAGAACGGAGACACTAAGAGCTGATAGGACTCAATTGCCTGAGGGTTGGAGGCTCAATGCCACGCTGAATGAGGAGTCAGTGAAGCGGGCATGTGTGTGTGTTAAAGTGTGTAAGAGAGAGAAAACGACAATATTGTTGGCCAATGTCAAATTCTGTGTGTGTCGGAAGATGCCTGCCAGTTGTACTTGCACATCTGTCGTAAAGCCTGTTTTTGGATTGGACTACGCAACAATCACCAAATTTATTCCTGACTGATAGAAATGTGTGTGTGTGTGTGTGTGTGTGTGTGTGTGCGTGCGTGTGTGTGTGTGTGTGTGTGTGTGTGTGTGTGTGTGTGTGTGTGTGCCCTGGATGCTAGTGTTCCTGGGTCTGTGTGTGTTGTCTGTTTGTGTGTTGGCCTCGGTAGTGCCAGTCAGGCATGACAGGAGGAGAGAATTAAAAGCCGTAGGCGCCAAGAGACCTTCTCACATACCAATGTGGTGTGCGTTTGTGTGTGTGTGTGTGTGTGGGTGTGTGTCCATTGAGAGTGACCTTCTCTCCAGACTAGTGTCACAGACGGTTGGTTTTGGTACCAGCCCTTTGGCTTTATGGTGGCCTATGGGCAACGTATACTACCGTCTGGGGGAGAGCTTAAATGTGAGAGTGTGTGCGTGATTTGTTTGTGTGTGTGTGTGTGTGTGTGTGTGTGCACGCACACACCAGCTATATTAGAACAAGCTCTTCCCTTACCCAACCACCCACACATGGTTCACTTTCTCGCTAGCTCACTTCAACAACAGTTCTACTTTTTTTTGTGTTGTTCTGAGCTGAAATGTCAAATACGTGTTTGAGCTTATCCTCACTTACCCCCTTCACTTTTTAATAAAACTTTTTAATTCTAATACAGGGAAAAAATAACATGGTAACCTGACTTAAACTGCGCTTCACGGATACCACTATGTCCGATGCCCATCAAAAATGTCAATAAATCCACTCTGAGGGGAGGGGGGGCTTGAAGAAGTGCCCAAATCCCTGATCAAGAAAGGCTGAATCAGAAAGCAGACAGCTTGAGCTCTTTCACTGGCACACTGTAAGATACTAACTCCCAAAAGAAAAGACTGAAACAGAGTCCAACTTGATCCAATCCAGTGTTTAAATAAACACTGTGCAAGAGAATTATTCTGAAGCTTGCACTGTCTACCCTTAGAGATGTTTGGGGTTTTTTTTTAAAGCAGCTCACTAGTGTTAATTTTGACAAGAATTTCAAATTTATTTTCCAACCTCCTTCTCTAACCTGACAGGGCTAATGGTTACCCAGTGAAGACTGGAGGGCCATGAATGGTGTTTCTGTACAGGCAAGCCATTGACATCACAAAGCATCTCTAAATGGATGGCGCTGAGTCAATGGAGCGCCAGAGTAAAAACAAAGGCCTCTTGTATTTCATGTCATTTTGAGTTCCTTTCTTTTTTTTGCACAAAAATTAACAGATTTGAGCTATCAAATGCAGAATTAATAGACACTGACATCCCCGTTTGTAACATCAGAAATGTGGACTTTTACGCAAGATGTATAAATTAAACTTTATGAAATGTTTTTTGCAAATAAGACCTCACAAATTAAAATTTAGGACTATGTATGATGTTTTAAGGACCTGTAGACAACCTGGTTCCAGAAAAGGAAAAAGAAAATATCAGATTGCTATCAGTATCCGCAGGTACTCAAGGTTGCAATACTGATATTGGTATCGGACATGAAAAAGTGGTATCCAGCCATCACTAGTTTAACCCTTTGAAAAGCAAGGAGGCAAAGAGAAACTTTAGCGGAACCTGAAAAAAATAGCAAGAAATTAATGAAAAATACAAGAAAATTACCTGGAAAACAGGGGAAAAAAAGGAGTAAAAAAACAGAACGTCAAAGACAAAAATGGAAATTACCTGAAAAAAAATGCTTAAAAAAAACAATTCTATAACATTGTTTAAAAATAATGATGTCCTATATGTATTTATTTATTAATACAGATCTACTCTTTTCTTCCAACTCACGGGACATTTTTTGGTCAAATTTTTCATTGCCTTTTTCCACATGTTTTCAAAGGAATTCAGATGAATTTACTATGGGTTCAAAGGTTTAAATACTTGAGAAAGGCACCTGAGCACAAGCAAAGTGATGTCGATCCAGGTTTCAAAGGGTTACAGGTGACACGGGGGACATGTCGGCACACCAATGAGTGAATGAACAAGTAGCATCTGAAAGCATAGAGAAATATGGCATCTGTCTTTGCCCTTACAGTTTAACTGTACATGGGAGTGATGATGAATTTTTCAAAAGGATTTGTATTCCCTCCCCCTTTCCCACATGTGCCATTTTTTTTCATCCATTTGCTCGTCCATCCATTCATCCACCCAGCAGCCTATAAATACTTGTCAAGTGGAGAACATCAGAGCAAAGCCAGAGGTTGGGAATCACTGATATAAGGGAAACATAATGTTACAGTCTGTGCCAATTAATGACCTCCCTGAAGTCAGGGACCAGTTTTTTAAAAGACAAAATGTGCTTTAAATGTCTGTGTTTTCCCATGTCAAACAACTGGAAAAACTTCAAATAAAAGCCTAGTCCCAATTACATGCCCAGTCTCATTTACTATCCGGGTGTGGCAACACATTTGGACAAATTAAGGCCTGGTTCAATTAGAGGCCTGATCTGGTTGCCATGCAATTCATTTTTATTTTCAAGTTATCTTTGGATATATTTACATTGTCTTTTCTTTTTTTCTTTTTTTGCTTTTAGGCTTTTTTTTTTCAAATGTTTCTTGCTAACTTCTAGGTCATTTTGGCCTTTGCTGCTCATTACTTTCTTCCCATGTTTTTTTTTTTTTTTTAAAGCCCAGGTTTCAAAGAGTTAAGTACATAATTTGATTGTATTGTATAGCTGAACAACTGTTTTATGTGGAATGAAAAGCCTGTCACATATAGACGCCTGTCCCAAATATAAACCCTGTTGAGTTCAATGATTTAAGCAAATAGTAGCCTGGGCTTTTAATTTAAGTTTTACAGTACAACAATCTACTATCGGATTCATCGAGTCAACCAGACAATTATAAAGTGCTCACAGTGCAGTCCGTTACTTATTGTTCAATGTCTGCTCTTTGGATCTCATCCTCAATATTCGCATGTTAATGTAAGACACTTCTTGATTTTAAACGAACCCTCTCTGCGGTCATGAGGCTGCTTTGCTTTGTATTCAGTTGCAGTCATGGACAACCTCTCCTACATGCATAAGCACAGACACACTTTGTTAGTCTCTTACTTGCTCACACACACACACACACACACACACACACACACACACACTTTCTCTCAGAGCCTCCATAGGCCCAATTAAACAGCCATAATTACTGCCAGACAGGAATGAGAGGATGGAACAGAAAACAGCATCCATTTTTTAACCTAGACTAGATATTTCATTACATTAATGTCCCTAAACATGACAGCAAGTGGAGAGGAAGAGAGCAGACAAGAGCTGAGGAGAAGAGGCAAACAATTGGAGCAGAGGAGAAGAAAATGGAGGAAGAAGAAAGAGTGGAGGAAATTAGAAATGTGTGTGGGAGAGATGTGGTGGAGGAGGCGGTAGGAGGAGGAGGCAGATATTAAATGGGTGTTTATGTTGCTGAAGAAGTTAATTTAGCAGAAGCAACTTTACAATTAAAAATGTATGCACCAATTGCACACTCATAATGACACACATGCACACAAAAAAATAAAAATATCACAAACTGTCTCCAAAACATTATGAGTTATTGCAGATAACTAATGGATTTAGACATATATGGCACTGAGACTTCATATGTCTTAGTGATTTGCAGATATGCAGATATTTTCTAACTCATTTTGGATGACTGCTGATGCAGATACAGATATACTCATTTGTTTTACCTGCAGAGAACGCCTAGTTGCTGCTGCTGTGGAATTAGCGAGGGATTTGTACAACTAGTCGACTCAATTAAATGTTGTCACTTTCTCTAGTTTGGACTGTTTTTTGGGGTGTTTTCTTACTTTTACGCTAATTGACTAGTTGAAGTTGAAAATTCAATTTAAACATCAGGGAAATCAGTCGTTAGAGACATCCTAGAATTGGTATTGCTTTGTGATGGCCTCCTGGAGGCAGCAGCAGACATAAAATACAATGTTTTTCAAAAGGTGCAGATTAACTGGGAGAAATAAATTAACTACTTCAACTGAGGTCACATGTTAAACCTGGCCATATGTATTTTTATGACATTTTCTTTAAAAAAAATGTAAAATTCATCTTGTTTTAACAGGCTTGGATGATAGTTTCCGTATGACTATCAAAAGTCACAGCCAGGGCAAATTTGACATATCTGGGCAAAGAAAAGTTGCATTATTAAATTTTCATCTCAACGGCCTGTCCCATCAGCAGAATATTCATTTCCGGAATATTTTTCAGTTTAAAGCATCTATCTGCTGATACGGATGATGTGCCGATATTATTGTGCATCTACTTAATGAACGTCTGTATCCTCTACAGGGATCTGCAAAACACCACAGATGGATGAAGGAAATGATTCTGCAGCAAATACTTGAGCTAAAATGTCACTACCTCACCCTGAGAAAATAAGTGATTTAAAAACAGCATAATTTAACCTAATTCGCCTTAAAGTCATACCAAGTGAAGCACTAATGTGTAAAACGGCTGTGTCTATGATGATAAGTATCCACAAAAAAAACAGTCTTCACATCCAAAACAGGGACACATTGGAACCAAATATAAAAATACTTAAGCATTCTTGCAATGTGAAAAAATAGAAAGCCATGTAAACACTGAACACTTTCCCTTTTTTAAATGTATTTTAGACAAGTTGGCAGGCCAGTTCGGTGATGTGAGTGACAGGCCTGAAACTGGAAGGTCACGGATTAACCACAGTTATGGTCAATGTGTCTATCAAAAGCTGTAAATCCTGTCAAAGTGTCCTTGAGCAAGACACATTTTATGCAATTAGCACTCTGACATTCCAGCTCCTCTGAACTAATAAAAGTCCAAGCCGTCCTGTCACCTTCAATGTTATGACAGTATTTCTACTGCGGCTCTATTTCGTCTGATGGCTCACCCTCCCCAAACCCATCATCATGTCCAAAAGACTTTCAATTAATGCTTATTACATCAGGGAATTTGAGAGTCACTTGGCCTACATGTAGGGCTTATTATTTTTATTCTTCATTAATATAAAGGAATTAATCACATTCATTTTTAAAATCAAAACAGGGTAACACAGTAAAAAAAAGACTAAAGCCTGTATGACTAACCATAATTCCATTAAATTTAATGCTTGGTGAAAACTTCTGCGATTCTTCTTATACTTTTTTATGAGTACAGCTGCAACGATTAAGTGATCTATAATTCGAGTATTTTATTAGGAAGAAAAAAAGAAACTTTTCTGATTCCAGCGTCTTAAAAGTGAATATTTTCTGGTTTCTTAATTCCTCTACGACAGTAAATGGAATATATTTGGGTTGTGGACAAAAAAGGACATTTGAGAATGTCATCTTGGGCTTTGGGAAACACTGATTGATTAAACGAGAAAATAATCAACAGTGAAAACAACCATTAGTTATGGCCCTACGTATTAGAGGACGTCTTGCCAAACTCCACGATTAAATATTGCAGATGAATGTTGCTTTGCCTCATTTTACATCAGACTCGAGATTTTTCTGAATGCGTTTAGTTATTTACACAGATGAATACTGCAGTGTAAAATAATCACACTTTATTTCCTGCAAAGAATTGTACATAGTTTTGCAGAAGCCTTTTTTGGCAAATCTTAAAATGTTGTGAATTTACTCTTAATAACTTCTTACGTTTGGTTTAATATGCTACCTGAGACGCTACCATCTTGATAAAGAAAACAACTGACTGAATTTGAATTGCAGAGACAGTAATGGTTTTAATTGAACTGGGTTGACCCCAAATTAACTGGAACCGAATTGACACTGAACTATATTTAGAGAGGCAGAGCTTGGAGAATATACTTGTTTTATATTCTCCTTCTCTTTTAAATATGCTAAGTTCCGAGCAAACCTGAGGCTGAGGTGGCAGATTATATAAAATTGTAAGTGCGAGGAGATATGTTGGTTATGGCAACACGCTGCACCTGCTGCTACACCACACACTCACATGCACACACCATCAAACACACACTCAAAACTTGCTGTCTCTGGCTGCCAAAAACCTGCTATGGCAGCAAAAATCTGACATGGGCTCAATTTGACACGTCTTCCTTTCTCTTTTCTTCTCTGTTGTTCACCATGTCTCTCTCAAAGGAGTATACACACACGAATAGTGCACTGCCAACCAAAAATGTGTGTGTGTGTGTGTGTGTGTCCATTTCTTTTCACCATGTTGTCTGTTTATAAATGAGCACATTTCATCAGCCTGAATTAGCGTGTGCGTGTGTGTATGTTAAGGTGTGTGTTTGTGTTCTACCCAACCAGTCATACCTCAGGGCAGTGTGTTATCGCCGATAGCCCTCTAAATGAATCAGTACCCCTCAGGCCTCTTGACCAGGCTCTGGACACACACACAAACACACACCAGTCATATGCTTCGCAATATTGCAGAGGCATCACTCACTGAGTCAAACGGGCCCAACAGCACCCCATGGAGAAATACTGAGACCAAGTGAGAGATAAAAACGGCACACAGTCACGCACAAATACACAAACAAACGCTCACAGAAACAAACATACATAAGTACAAGAGAGAAAAGGCGCTTTGAAGAAGGAGTGTTGTATGTTTATTATTGCTGTGAGGTGTTGCAAAGAGAAAAAAATAATAAAAGCATGAATCATTTTGTGTTCATCATGCTGTACTCTATGTGCAAAATATGCAAGTAAGTGTGGCCTGGTGTTTTTGTATTTCTGTGTGCGTGATATGTGTGTGTGTGTGTGTGTGTGTGTGTGTGTGTGTGCGTGTGTGCGTGTGTCCGTGCGCAGAACAGAAATACATGTCACTAGGTTAGTTATGAATACATTACCACTGCTGCCGGCACACTGGGGGAGGAAATTACAGTGGAATCCCTGTATATGTGTGTATGTAAGTGTGTGTGTGAGTGTGTGTGCGTGTGTGTGTGAGCATGCGCACTGCAGCAGTGTAAATCTAATTCCCATTTCCATAATGGCACCTCCAACTGAGAAAAGCCTGCTCCTGTTCCCTCTCAGTTTCCCGCTCTCACTCTGAGACAGACACACACACACACACACACACACACACACACACACACACACACACACACACACACCTACAGATATATGAAAGCACACGCATATATTTCTCCCCAAAGAGTCAAAACCCATTCAAACATCCTCACTCTCGCAAAGTATGTTGTTCAAGATGGCATATACTCACAAAACAGCTGCATTCCCAAAACACACACACTGCGGAAACAGCAGAACAGAATATTACCTTTTTGTTTTGTTTATGAGACAGGACTCTGCACAAATACATAAATGTACACCTGTATGGCTGTTAAGAGTGGTGCCTACATTTACATATAGCAGAAACAAAGCAGCACTGCATGGCATTCATTTACAGTCGCCTGACACATGACAATTTCAAGTCCAACATTCCCTCTCCTTTTGCCTCTCGTTTGGTTTTCAACCACAGGAGCAGTACCTTCAGCTCAGGCTGAGTTGGTAGAAACAAGTGCCTTAAGTTAAAAAAAAAATAATACTTGTTCTGGTCTTAAAGACCTGCCAAAAACACAGCATATCCTGATTTTGCTTCATCACAATAAAAGCTTTTACATAATAGCAAGGGACTTTTATTTTGAAGAATCCTTAGGAGTGAAATGTGTTTAACACCAAATTAGCAGAACTTTGTTCACAGCTTTTCTCTAATAAAAAAAGTCGACTGGTATGGCAGGGAGAGAAGTAAACGCAGAGACAGTCACCATGAAATTAAGAGCTGCAGACCTCTGTGTATGTCTGCAAACAGCTCCAACAGGTAAACTTTTTTTTACCTGTCTACCGTGTGATAAAAAAACATACAAAAAACCCCCCCACAAAAATAATTTTGGCATGCTGCTTTTAAACGTCATCAATCTAGAAAAGCCCTTATCAGTTTAAGATACACCTAGAAGCACGTAGCCGTGTTGTAATGGAAAAGCAAATCCAAGCTGGGCTGATGGGCAAACCCTAACTCACCCAAACCGAGCTAGCCCAGGACTGTCAAAAAGCAGCATAAACGAGGAAAAATGTACTTTTAAGTAGAAAATGCATCCCTCTTATATCTTTGTTTGTGTGTCTACCTATAGCCAGAAAATCACCCTGCAAGCTCTTTCTCTGCTTCTTTCTGTGATAAAAGCAGACATCATTCAAAGACCACTTCACCATCACATCCTGTTGTTTACAACAACCATGTGGATTCAAACTGTTAAAACCAACTCTCACTTAATGGGCTTAGTCCATTAGTGGCACAATAGACCTACACATACACAGACAGGACTTAAACCATCCATACATTAGACCATAGGAGTGAGGAGGTTTGTTCATTAAAAGGAGACAGAGAGATGTTCAGCTCGGCAGGACAGTCAAAGCTACGCTATATTCCCCTTCAAGGTGCTTTGAGATAGGAAAGGACTTGTAGTTCAATGAAAGTTACAGCAACACTATAAGCACTGGACGTGCAACTCAGTGGTGTTCATATTCTTTATTAATATTGTGGTAGAAAGTGAGGATTGCAGTACTAGAATGGTTTGCTAGATTGCTAAATTACTGAAAAATAAGTGAGCATATCTTAAATTGGTCGATGTCCTCTTTACAAACGCTGCAGGTAACTAAGAGAATTTTCACAATAAGCAAAACAGGCTGGTTGTCTGTTTGTATATCTATATATCTATGTTTATTTATGTATGTATATATTTATTTATGTATTTATTGCAGACAAATACTGCGTGTTGGCAACAACCTATATATATCTATATAGCTATATCTATATCAAGAAACCTATATCTATCTTTATCCTATATCTATCTACATATATCTTTTTTTGTTTTTTTTTTTGCAAACACAAGGTATGTTGCAACAACAGGAGTTTCTAATAGCTTTACAGAGCTACAGAGGTATTCCAAAACCCTACATACACAACTAACACAAATTAGTCTGTACAGTTAATGAATGCTTTGTGTATTAACTGTTTGATGGTGCCCTATACAACAATAATCTAAAAAAATATATATATACATATACATTATTTGAAAGACCACTGTCCCCGCCACAGTAATATCAAGTGTAAATATAAAAACAATATGAAATGGAAAGCGACTATCAAACAAATAGCTAAATCTTTGAGTCTCTCAGCAGGAAATACACGTTCAACCAACATTCCCCTTCAGCTAGCCAACCAAGTTGTCCCAATGGGACACACAAGAGTTCAGAGCATGAATCTGTGCCTTTTGAAGACAAGCGTTTAATTCATTTTTGCCCTCTAAGCAGTTTTAAATAGAAATACTTAAGCTGACACTGAGCAGTACCTTGAAATCCCCAAACCCGTATTTATTTTAATTTTTAGATTACTTGTGCCGCTTCTTGAATTCAGTTTTATTTAGGTCGATATGTGTTTTTGTTGCAATTTTTCACACCTGTTTTTAATCATTTAGGCATGCTACCAACTTGAATAAATCTGTTTTCACCCTCAAAATAAATCTTGTTTAGCTGACAGCGTTCACGGCTGCAGCACAGTTGTGTGCAGGCAGAAAATGGAAACGCACCAAAATATACCTGCCATTGCCAGTGATGTTGTTAAAATATTACATCTGTCTCACAGCTTTTAAAAAAAAACATATCTTTCTCTTAGGTTTTAATATTAGCGTTAACTTTTTGAACTTTCTCTTCAGAAACTTTTCATCCAATCGTGTTTGTTTTATGTGCTTTATGTCTGAGCGTGTTGCAGCAACTTCCTCACAGAATAGAGGTCTTTCCGTAGGTGTGAAAGAGTCCTTATCTGGTTTATAGATAACGTTAGACATTTAACTTTGACTGAATTGATGAGTTTATGGCTCATGAGCAGGAAGTGTTCATCTTTTCTGAAGTCACCAAAAGTCTGAGTAACTTCAGTCCTGAGCAGCACTTTTAAAATAGCAGATCATGAAAAAATGATAAGAAGTAGAACGTTTTTTTTTTCAAAACTCAGGCAGTAAAATGTGATTTAATCATAGCATTGTATTTGTCTCCATCTGCAGTACTTCTAACACAAAACACAAATAGTTTAGATTACAGGGTGAACCATCAAACAATAAGCCTGGTGAAGATTGTGGAGCAAGACCAAAACATTTCTCTTGTTTCACATCTATAAAAAAAAGCATTTCCCCAAACCACAACAAAACAGCAACAGCGTGAATGTGTCTGTGCAGTCTGTGCGTGTCTCCCTGCCGACTCTGCATCTCAATGCGTACACGTGCGCCTGTATGCGTGTGCGCGAAACTCATTTTTTCCTGTGCATAAACCTTGGCAGGTGTCCAGCTCCACTTGGACGGAGCTCAGTGAGAGAAGGGAAAGACTTGTCTTGTCTTAGTGGTTAAATTCCCTCTGAGACGGCGAGAGAAACACGCTCACAGAGTTTTATGTATTGTTGCGAAGCTGCTTTTTTATGGAGTTAAGCAGTGGTAAGCACCCCCGAGGGCTTGCTCAATCGCCGCGCCAACAGGTATTATGATGCACAGGCTTAGGTTCACTGACAGGCCTTCAGAGGAAAAGCTATGTCATCTGTTTCCAGAGGATTAGGCAATTACCATTCAACTAAATTATGTACACTATAAGGACAGCTTGAACAAAACACTGAATAAATCAGATAACAGATCTTTTTTCTCTGTCAAAAAGTTGCATGCAAATTCAATTATTTATTATGTAAATGTCATTTCCTAATGTGTAAATGACTTTTTTTTCTCTTAGACTCATCACAAACTAATCATTCCATCTGCTATGCTGCAACTCATAAAATACATTTATCATTAGAGAAGTTGTTTTTTTACTGAAATACTTTTTCCTCAGAGACATTTATTTTTTAAATCTTCTGTTTATTCTGCCTCTCTCTGCGAAGAATAAGTCATTGGTATATATTTGTTGCAGGCATACTGCAACAAAAAACACACCCTTCAAGATTCATCAGTATGCTCACACTTCCCATAGCTAAAGTAAGATTTCCTAACACAACAGGACTAGTTAGACTAAAAAAAGAATGTTTTAATATGCTCACATAACTTCATATCAGCCATCCTGCTAAAGTAAAAGAAGTGCCCGATAATTTGTTATACATAATCTGAAATGTGCGTTTTATCATGATCTCTTACGATTTTGAAAAGGTGTCAATCCAACTTGTATGTTTCAGTGCAGTAATACAAACACAAAACAGTACTTTTACAAGTTACAAAATCTGATCTTCCAGCGCCCAACATGCCAAAAATATACACCTTTAATGCCAAAAACAACACCAATTATTAATTCCAATGTATCCCCTCTATTCATTCTGCAGTGGCATGCCATCATGAGGCATGAATGGACTCTTGTTGATTTAAAAAAGTAACTGATATATTTTGGAAAAGTAGGCTAACTGTTAAATGTTTAAAAGTACTTTAAAATGTTAAATTTGTATACACATTTTGGTGTGGCGGTAGAATGAGTAGTAGATGTTATGGGCACCCCTGCCCCTTCTCCCCTGCCGCTGGCCCAAATGTCAGGCCAAAGCAGTTAACTGAAAACTGTACTGTTTTTCCATGTTTTTTCAACTATGAGATCAGTCATGTGAGTAAACTGAATTTCACATAAAATGTATTTCCTGCAATTATTTAAAGCCTAACTACTGCTCAATATAGAAGATATCAATAAGGTAAGTGATCATTCTGCCACTGCAGCACAAAGTTACTCTGTATCTCTCATTTTCTTTAAAAAGACAAAAAGTTAGCAAAAAGCTACCAAAAAGGCATGCAACCAAAATAGCTCTCAGGGTCTTTTTTGTTATTTATGACAAAGTAGTTGATGACATGGCGATCTGTATTTTAGACTTCAAAGCACTCAAGTAAAGCTTATAAAGGAGTGTGTGCAACCAGCGAAGACTCAGTTTCCAAGAGAGGGGCCGTGATGGGGAAAATCTTTGAGGTAGTAAAGTAACTATTGTTAGGTTTCAGATGGTTTCAGTCATGCTGCATACAATGTTTGGACTAATTTTAATCCACATGTTCCCTTTCTTGGACTTTTAACCAACATATCTCCAGCAGTGTGAAGTTTTAATATATTCAGCTTAGCGCAGTGGTTCCCAACTGGAGGGTCGCGGCTCAAAAGTGGGCTTGTGAATGTGTCAAGTTTGTAAAAACTACACTTTTCTGAGGTACAGTGAATTTTCTGCACAGAGCTTTATATTTTATATTGTTTTGTGTTCTAAGCCAATGTGTTGTTTTGTCCCTTTTTGTGAAATAAACTTGAAAATATGGTATTTTATTGAATGTGTAAACCTTGGACTGATGACTAAGGAAAAATCCGAACCCTGTGTCCGGACCAGTTGGGAACCACTGGCTTAGAGTTTAGTTTGTTACAGAAACATTACAGGTAGGCTGTAACTAAATTTAATTTAAATGAAAAGAGAAAAGCATTTAACAAGGAAGAAAAAGAGGAAAAAGTGTATGCATGGGTGCATGTGGGTTAGTGTGTAAAAGAGAGAAAACGCGGGTGTTTAGCAGGGAGTCATTACTGTGAATGATGCTCTTTGAAGGTCAAGGCTGGCTGGCTAAAGGAGAGGCTAAAGCACAAGACGGATTCAAAACGAACAATCACACTAGGAAACACTTGTACTTAATAAGCAACTACAGGGGGGTGAATCAGTACCTTGGTGGTATCAAGAGAGGGCTTGTGATGAAAATGTCAGCAGCTCAAAGTTTCAAAGCAGCACACAGCTTGAAAGTAGCGGTGGGCGAGAGATCAATTATACCTTATGGATTACAGCTTGCTCCATGTGGGATATAAAAAATATATATATATAGTATATATGAAAAATAAATGTAGTTGTTACATTAATAATTTATTGCACATCACACATTTAATGATTTTCCTAAAACGTTTAATAATTTTTAGTCTGACTTTTTCAGGCCTGGAAAGTGTGTTGTGAAATTCCATGACCATTCCAGGTCTTCCATGACCATGGGAGCCCTGCATATCATCGAGGTCAACTCCAGTGCGTCTCCCAACAGATATTTCTCCACTACTTTGACAATCACGACCACAAGCCCACTTTTACCATCTCTGCTTCTCAGCCAGCGGAGTTCATGCTTTCATTCCTCACCTTTATGTTGTCGTGTATCATTAATGTGTGATATTTAACGCTTCCCTCATTCTGTTAACGTTGTGGACCAGCAGGGTGTGATTTTCACATTTAGGATAACAGCGGCAGTGGGAGGAAATACAACAGAGAAAATGCCGCTCGTTTCACACCGGGCTCATTTGCAGATTCGCTGTGTTTTTCAAATGCAAATGCTGTTGATTGGGTGAAAGCACGTATTAACAGGTGCGATAACTCTGCATTAAAAGGGTGTGATTGTTGGTGTGTTCATAAACAGCAGTCTGGCCTCCTCATGGACACATGGATGTGTGGGTGAAAGCACACATCGATCGCTTAATTTAGAAGTGTCATTTCTTCAGAGCATAAATTCCAAATTGGTGTTTTATGTATTTTTTAAAAAACATTATCACGTATTTTCTCCTGGGCTTGGAAAAACCTAATTGGAAACTGTCTGTGTCCTGCAATTTAATAAAATGTGTCTTTGTTCAAATGTGATTGACAGCCTGTTGCAGTTGTTCTTTCCTGTCTCACTCCATCTGTCCCTCTGTGCCTTGCTCTCCATCACTCTCTCTGTTTCCCAATCATTTTACTACAATTAAGTCTTTGCATGCAGCCATTGATCCGCCTCTCAATGCCTATCCTTTCCACTTTTCTCTTTATACTTGCCTCTCTCCACCTCTGTCGTCCGCTCCCCTTCAGTGTGAGCTAATGGTTCAGATTTCAATTAATTACGTATGTAAGGTCATATCAAGCAGTTTAAAGCTCTCCTGCCACTATAATTTTTTAATCTCCATTCACAATCACTGTTGTGAGATTTGCTGCATCAATAGTTGACACTAGGGATGGCTGCATGTACTGTGTGTCTCTGGTTTGGATAATAAAGGCCTTTTGCTCATTTAATTCACATTAGAAAAACAAATCAAATGAGCAGAAGCTGTGTTTGTTATTTTTGCCGGTGATTTCCTTGAGAGCAAGACTTTGTTGTTAAGGTTACATGAAGTAACTGACTCAGCAGACAGAAGGAATATTTATGGGTCTTTAGTATTTCGTATTGTCAAAACACTGCATAACAGATCATGCTAACTGTTGTTTAATCACCAGTTAAACATTCAGCAATTCAACTGACTTCACTGGAATGACTGGAGGACATTTCTGGAGTAGCCGGAGCAAAGCGTATAGAGAGGAAGCAGTTTTTGTCTCTGTGTGTTCCTGTCTTCATGCTCCCTGACAGACGAGAGGAAACACATCAAAGCGTTTGTAAATGTCATCCTAATTATCACAGATGTCGCGCTGAAATATCAAAAATACTCCAAAATACCAAAGCCTCAAGGTTCCTCTCATCATCTAACCCCTCAAATTTATCTGCGGCTCTCAAAGCCCGATCAGAACAGGAGAGGCGTGAACGGCAAGTCAGGCTGTGTGTGTGATTCAGCGTGAGTCACATCTGACAGACTGCGGTGATGATGACCAAAAGTAAACTTTGCTGACTTCCAAGAATAAAATACTCCTTGGACTACATGTGCTAGTACCATTACTGGTTATATATAACACCGTAACTATTATGCGTTCGCTTGCTTCTAAAGAATTGCAATCATACAGCGACTACTACTACAGGAGTAACTTTGGTATTAGTGCCACCACTACTAGGGGTCAACCGATATTGGTTTTTCAGGGCTGATACCAATACCGATTATCAGTACTTAATGAGAGCCATGACAGATATTTGGAACCAATATGCATTTTTAATCGAAATGAAATATTTCTGTCAAAATGTAGAATCTATAATATAACAAACTCCACCACAAAACTTTGTTTAAATGGTTTTTGCAAATGTTTAATCAAAAATGAATCTTTCAAAAGCTCCTCCGAATTTCCTTGCACATATTGCAATCTGCCTTCACTGGTCTTGGTTGAGTGTAGTATGCACGTTTTTACCTGCTTTCACTCCCTGAATGACAAACAAATTTGAAGCCACTACGCTTCATCCCCATTGGTGTTTCCCTTTAATCTGACTGATTAGACCTCTTCCTCATCTCCAGACTTATTGAAACACTCTGTACATTTGTTTTTGTTTGCATAACGTGACACAGGCCTTTGCAGATGGTGCATGAGCTACAAACTCACTGTAAATTGTTATAGCCCATATAGTGGACTCAAATGATCCCACAAAGCATCGATCGATGGTCACTAACTGAGTGCTTACTACCATTATGTGCTCCGCAAAGAGAAAAAAAGGCAAATTTAGAAGACAGCCTGATGGGGGTTATGCCGTGAGAACTGTGTGAAATTGTTTTTGTTTGTTTCCATGTGTCACACAGCTCTACATACAGTAGAATTCCCTGTGTAGTGTCACATGTAATAGCACAAAAGGCACATTAAGGCATTCAACCAAAATAGCACAGACTTAAAATAAAAACATCTGCACCTCCTGCGAACGCTGCCACATGTGAACCTTCATGGGACACTTAACGGAACGAAGCTGTCATTAAATGTTAGGAGTTACACCTGTGCTTTTCCGACAAGTCAATCCGATTTCCAAATAAATGGTAACATTGCAGCTTTCTGCAAACCACATATGTGTTACAATTGTACATTATTATTCAGCAGTTACATTGAAACACATTTCCTTAATTTAAAGCACACAAGTTAACATGTGGTTAGGTTCAGTTAAAACGTTTTGATACGTGCGAAACATATGAATGTAACATCAACGACTTTCAGATACTGGGCTGGGCAAATCTATGAGTGAAACAGGTCTATTCCCTGCAAAAATTGCACTGATTGTGCTGTTAAAACTAAGACTAGCAGTCAGTTTCACTGAATGACTCATTCATCCACAAATATATTAATAAAAAAAATCAACTGTAGCTGTATTGACACTGCTGTGATGTGTTCTACTAAATATGAACTGTCAGAGTGAGAATAATGAGGTAAATATCTAAACCTTTGGGTCCAGAGCGCAAAGATTCAGCTAAAAAACTGTTGGACTGTGCAGCATGAGCTGTTTGGAAGATTTTAGGCGTATTTTTGGAAGAAAAAAAAAAGACTAGTAGAGACTGCCTCATTAAATGCAGTAGGGCAGGGGAAGACTGCAGTGGAAGTGCTGGGGTTAACTTGCTGTGTGTTTGGCTTTTCTACAAACTTGGTGTGAGCAGATAATGACTGCATTTTTTATTCCAGGCTGCTCTATTCCTTCATACACATATTCTACTATTAATATAGCTCTATTTTGTTTTGATAAAACTAATATTAATGTACAGTACATAAAATAATAGCGCTATGTAACTGCTTTGCACAGCTAAATGCAGCATCAACCAAACCAACATCCGACCATTCCTCAGACTGAAGAGGCAGGAAAACATACTGGATTTAAATGGCCTCTGATGGGTTCAGTTCTGATAAAACAGCCCTTTACCATGGAAACACACACGGACATAATTTACTGTATGATACTGAAATCCAACGTATTTTATAGATAGATAGATAGACTATTTATTTATTTCATCACATTCAATAGAAGTATACTCAAATTGGAAGGGCGTGAGAGCTTTGCGATAAACTTAGTGTTTCTGGCGACTGTGGACGGAGGAACAGCAAAATGTATTTTAGCCACATAAAAATAGGACCACCGAAACACTTAAAACTAAATTTAGACTACTGTCATTGCTTTACCTTGCTGTCAGGCAGCCCTTAGCAACAGGAAACTGACGTCGTTACATTATGCTCTCCTGAAAGCCACCAGACTCCACTGGCAGAAAGTAATTTTACTCCACAGAACATAATGAGTCTCTCGTCTTCAGCTGCTGGTTAGTTTGTCTTATTGTATGACTTTTGAAACTGGGTTGTTTTGGTTTTCTTATCTGTTGATGACACACAATTCTCAATGACAGCTCAGTAACAAAGGACTTTCAGTGGCGTCCTCCCCAACGCTCACCCAGTGCCCGTGCAGTAAGGAGAGAGATGGAAGAGGCTCAGCAGAGGAGCCGTGCACTGTCCTGCGCAGCATGTGTGGGAATGAAATAGAATATAATATACTTGAATGCATTTCTTGCTTCCCCTGACAGTTGCTAAAAATAGTGGAAAAGTCACCAAGTCGGCAACACTGTTTACTGAAACTTTTTTGTTTGGACTTTTGGGGCGAGGGGCCGAGCACATCCACTGGGAAGGGGTGCGCTTGATTTACAAAATAAAAGACAAAATGGGAGCAACATTGGTAGACTCTTGATGCGGCACAAAATAGTTTCATCTCAAATATTTTGTTTTTATAATCAAAGCAAGCCAAGATCGCAATTGAAAATACAATGCGATTAATCACCGAGACCCCACTCCCAAGTCACAGACACCGTATACAGATGTTCCAGCTACTTTAAATAAAAAAGGGAGAGAAAGTAATAAAGGAGATAATTAGCAGAGTCACACATCTGCTCCATTATCTCATGGTGGGCATGTCGGCCACCCTCCAATGTCCATTACCAAGAAGGATGTGTGTGTGTGTGTGTGTGTGTGTGTGTGTGTGTGTGTGTGTGTGTGTTTTGGGGAAGCAAGGGAAGAGGCTATGGTGCTAATCAATAGTCTAAAGTCTTGGCCACACCTGCCCCTCATTTTCCATCTCTGTCTGCCTTTAACTACCTCTCTCTTTATGTTTCACTCACTTTTTCCCTTTTTCTCTTCTCCACTCCTTCCCTCCAGCGCTCCATTACCACAGCTACACACCAGGAAAAAAAGGACAATAATTTAGGGAGGTGGAGAGAGAGAGAGAGGGAGAGAGAAGCAGAGAGATGAAAAAGGTGAAAAAGTAAAAGAAAATGAAGAAAGAGTGTTGAGGACTGAGAGGAGTATTAAGTTTGGGGAGTAAAGAGAAAGCGGGAGATGTAAAAGAGAGCGATAGAGACAGAGGGAGGGAAGGAGGTGATGAAATAGCGAGACAGAGAAGAAAGGGAGCCCTGGAGAGGAAGAGAGATAGATGAAGGGATGCAGGGTGTGGAGGTGAAGTCAGATCCAGGGGTGGGGAGAGATAAAATGAAGGCTTGATGGAGGGAGGTGAGAGGTCGCACTCTCCTCTCCTCTGTCAGAGCTGTGATTATTCCAAAATACACATCTCTATCTCCCTCGCTATGTCTCACTCTCATTCCTTCTTTTTCACCCTCTTGTTTTTTTTTTTTTTTTTCCTCAATGATCTCCCATCCCCTGTCGTCTTATATTCTCATCTTTTGTTCTGTTTCATACCCTCGCTCTCTCCTCCCTGCGTCCTCCCTCACTCCTTCCCCTCTCTCTTTTCTCTCACTCATCGCCTATGCATAATTCAAGCAGAGATTCCAGCATGACGGGCGTGGCCATTAAAAATACATGGGGACGCTGCACCGAGGCCGTTTAGTGCTGCCTTACCTCAGAGGAGGAGCGCTATCGGCTAGGGCAGCGAGGGCAGAGACAGGGAGGACGCAGGAGAAGGAGGACGGAGGAAAGAGAAGGAGGAGGGTGAGTGGTGATATGAAAAAGCTGGACCAAAGGAGCAAAAGCCAGCAGCCATTGGCACAGAGGAAGAAGGAAAAAATAAATAAAAAAGACTACATTCTGCAAATATTCGCTTAATTATTCTATTCACTTTAACCCTTTGAAACCTGGAATGACATCACCTTTCTTGTGGTGCATTTAGATACCTTTCACAAATATTTTACTCTTGGAAACCTGAGCTAATGGGTTCAATTTTTTTTATAAAAAGAAAAAAAAAACGGAAAAAAAAGACAATGAGCAACTTTACAAGAAATGTCCCGCAAATTTTAAGAAGTTTGTAATTTAGATTTTTTTTAACTAGTTAAAAACATTTTAAACTAAACTATATTTAATTAACATAATTAGATATTTAAAATTATTTTTGCACGATTATTATATATTTAAAGCACTTTTTTCAGGTAATTTCCGTGATTATTTTTTTTTGTTTTTTGTTTCTATTTTGCTAATTTTCAAGTAATGTTTTGGTACTTTTTTTTACTAATTTTCTTGCTAACATTTGGTTAATTTCTTTTTAAGTTGCTCACTGCCTTCCATCGTTGTTTTGAAATAAACAAACACTGCTGTGCAGGAAGGATCCTTATTCTAACATGTGCTTCAGCATTGCTCTCACAGACTGTTTACAGACTCTTTCGATATTTATTTATGAACCACACTGGGACCATAACATCATTAGGATATATCCAGTCATGCTATGTTACGCAGGGCCGGTGGTCTGCTCTAGTCTCAGAGGCTCTGCTTGTGTCTGTCTCCAGCTTCAGCGGCAGCTGGTTTACCACGGAGATGCGACTGACGGCTGGCTTGACCACAGTGTGTTTCTTAGACAGCCAAACTGCCAAACAGCCAAACAAATCTGATGTTACTGCATTAAGCCAGCCGTCACCTGCATCTCCACTGGCGAACCACCAGTAAATGCAGTGAAATGTTACATCTGTTGTTTTTTATTAAATAAGGTTTTGAAATAAGATTGAATTATATTCACCGGAAGTATGAAACATGACACCAGTGTCCCTCATAATTTAAGAAATTACAGTAAGGGAAATTACAGTCCTTTATTCTTTTATGTTGAGTTGCCTAAAATCCTGACAATGAACATTATTGATGGACCCTGCAGTCAAGCAGAAGAGGCCCTCTGAGGCTGCAAAGTCAAATTTAGAGCAGATCAGTATGAAGCTAATATGTGAAGCACTGCATTTTACAAAAGGATGGATTTTTTTTTATAAACAACTGTATTGCAGCACTTTTTTGATTTAAAAAAAAATAGTGTAATGTTCCAATTCATTGAGATTAATGAAATTTTGAACATTCTCTTATTGAATTACTGAAATTTTATTCACAGAGCGCATGATTAAATCCTTTTGCCAGTAATAAAATGGGCTTAACAGTAAAACACAGAATTCAGAAAAACAGAAACAGAAAAAACAGACTTGGTAAAGAAATGAAACAGAAACTGGAAAAATGCAAATATAGCCATATAGAAGGTCCTGCATAGATTTAATATCAAAACCTCAAAATGTACTACATGGGTTTTCAAAACAACATCATCAACAGATGTACATGGTCAAACTACACAGATTTCTGGCTCTACACTTTTGGTCAATCCTTTTGGTTGGAGGTCATGAATAAGCTACCCAAGATCCTAAGCTTCAGCTTCTCTTTTTTGAGTCTTATCAGATACCAAAACACTGGATTGTAATTTATAATAACACCTCCTTCAGTTATCAAAAGACCATGTATCACATTTTTATCATCTCTCTAAACAACTGCGAAGTAAGCAACAGAGTTACACCATTCACGTTACGTTATCTACTCAGAATATGCCTTGCACGTATCTGACAGGCCAGCGCTGTGCATTGTTGGACACTGTTGCATTGCCTTTTGGCAAAAGTTGAGTCAAATTCGACTGTTTTGCTGGATGTTGTTCTGATGAAGCCCCCTTGCAATGGCAACGCCACTGTGATGAAGCAAGTACTAAAATGAATGGGGAGCCCATTCTTTCACATGGCTACCGTCGGTCAGAACATGGCCTGAGGGAAGCTGGAAGCAGGAGGGAGGTGGAGTGATGAGGAGGGAGAGAGAAAATGTGAAGATTTCAGGAGAGGAGAAGAGAGAGACTGAAGAGAAGAGAAAGACTATTCCTGGCAGGCAATGAATGCGGATTAAAGGGGAAAAAAAAAGAAAGAAATGTTTTCTGTCTCTCTCCTCCTTGACCTCCAGCTTAGGGGGGTAATTGGCAAAACCCTGCAAGTAATGCACTCTCGCTCTCTCCTTGTCTTCCCCCCTCCCTCTCATACCACCATACACACACAAACACACATGCTAATGCTCCCAACTCTCGGTAAACTAATCTCACACGGAAATACCGGCACAATACACACCGACGAAAGGAACACAAACCATTATGCCATAAATAAGCTCCCATTTCCCAGTTTATTCTGTGTCAATCAATAAATCAATTATCCAGATCACTTCTACTTGAATGGAGGGGGATAGAAATACTGCATATAAGTGTGTGTGACAGAGAAAGAGTGTCATATTCAGCATTTTCTATGCTACATTTCTACACTATTATGCAGTGAATGTACTAAAACTTTACATTTCTTTACATTCTAAGCGCACTGCAGTTAGCGTATGGTTAGGTTTGACACAGAAGTATCTCGGTCATAGTTCATATTCTGGCTTAAAATACTGTTGCATAAACCAGGTGGAAATACTGTAATATCTCGGTGAAAAACAACTACTTTTTGCAGTACTTTCCTGGCTGGAGACACACCAATAGGGAAACGTCCATGTTAAGTTGTTAAAAACTGCTGGAAACACAATGATGACTGACAAAAAAACAATGTCTTTTTGTGGACAGAAACACAGCAACTGACTGCTAAAAAACAACATTTAGTGGCTAAAAAGCAGCTGGAACTACAGATATGACTTGCTAAAAAACAGCAGGTTTTGTTTTTAGTTAGTCTTGATCAGTGGTCAGCGTGGCAGCTGTACATGTCCTTGTTGTTGCTAAAATCAATAAAGACATTGTTGGGGGGGGGGGGATCAGATGTTATGTATCGTTGGTTTGCAGAAGCGTACAATACCAAAATTTTCAACAAAAGGGCTGAACAAATCAAAATCAGTGAGTGAGACAGGTCTGTTCCCTGCAAAAGTTTACTGAATGTGCCTTTCAAACCAAGAAAATGCTGTCAGTTCTACTGAATGACTATTTCACTCACAAATAAATAAAAATCCAACTGTAGCCGCATTGACACTGTTGTGGATGTGTTCTACAAAATATGAACTGTCAGAGTGAGAATAACTTTGCGATCCAGAGTGCAAAAATTCAGCTAAAAAAACTGTGAGGCTGTGCAGCATGAGCTGTTTGGAAAAACTTGATTTTAGGCATATTTTTAGATTTAAAAAAAAAAAAAAAAAAGACAGCCTCATTAAATGCATTGTGTGTGTTTGGCTTTTCTACAAACTTGGACAGAGTCGCTATTTTTTAAATTCCAGCGCTCCTGCATTCACATATACAACTACTGACTCACTCAACTCCCATTTCCCACTTTACTCTATATCAATAACTAAATCAGTTATATAGATCACTTCTGTTTGAATGGAAATACTGAATATTTGTGTGTGCATGTGTGTCAGCAAGACAGAGAGAGAAAGAGTGTCATATCCAGCATATGTCATGTTCTATATAAATCTTCAAAGGAGGACATCTATTTTAAACACACACACACACACACACACACACACACACACACAGACAAACACACGCACGCATGCTGTCAATGCGCCCTCAAAGATATTGTTTTTTTGCAGGAGGACCCTGTCTTTCTGCTAATGTTCTTTTCATGTCTTCTCGCCTTGCTTTCATAAATAATACGCTGCTGCTATTAACACGGTCCGAAAAGGCTGCAGGAGATGGAGAGCAGACGGGAAAGCAGCAGCCGCAGCAGAAGAAGAAAGATAGATAGATTGAGGCATGCCAAGAGTGGTAAAGCAGGGATGTGGAAACGCCAAACACTTAACCTCTCTCTTCCTTCTTCCTCCCACCTGTTCTCTCTGATCTAATGTAACATCGCTGCAAGATGTAAAAACACCTCTCGCAACCCGTCTTTCTCCCCCGAGTCTTCCGCTGCTCTTTTACTGAACTCCTCTCCTCTGACGATCACCACTTTACTGCCTTCCATCTCCTTATCTATCGCCTTTACTGCCCCGCTTCTTTCTGTCTATCACTTTTTACTGGTCTCATCCTCCTCTTTTAGGGGATAGAGAAGAAGCAGAAGCAAAAGAAAAAAATAAGATAAAGAGAATGCTGATGAAAGGAAACAAGATAATGGCACTACAGTGGGGTGAAAACCATTTAAAGGCTGAGTCTGAATAATAAAGAGAAAAGAAACAGAAAAAACAGCCATTTTCTCCCCATAACTTGTTTTTATATCTGCTTCTTTCACTGCTAAACATAATAAACTTTATAATGGCTATTTCTCCATACCAAACATGATATTATGCACTGCATTTAGGCCACACAGAAAAATACCCAAAAAAATGGTCTGTATCTCATTTTAGGAAGAATCCCTTTTCTTAAACTTCTTAAATTTGTCTTCTACAGCCTCAACACTGGACATCCGGCTTAAAAGATGAGGCAGACTTAATTAAGCATTTCCCATTTTTTTTCCCCTCCAAATATTAAAAATGCATTCAAATGCCGTACTTTTTTTTGACATTGACTTCCTGTCTAGTAAAAGCCTTGAGAAACAATCAATGAATCGCATGTCATTCAACCTTTTGAAACCTGAGCAAAATTGGCTTTATTTTTTATTTTTTTCATTTTTTCAAAAAAATGGGAAAAGGTGCCGAGCAGCATTACAAGAAATGGACCAAAAATTTGAAATAAATCAATAACTTCCTTACTTCCTTACTTACACTTCCTGAAATTTAGCAAAAAATAGGAGCAAGAAATCTGTAAAAAGTTTTGAAAATTACAGATTATAAGCAAAAAAAAAAAAAATAGCATGGAAATAGTAACAAGAAAATGATTTGCAAATAGGCAAAAAAGGAGATGCTAAAAAATACATATACAGATAGTTCTGCAACATAATTTTAATATATAATTATAAGAATTATTTTTCTGTTTTCTGGACATTTTTATCCTATTTTTTGATAATATCTAATTATATTTTGTTGCTCATTATCTTTTTTCCTGTTTTGGAGAGAAATCAAACCTGTTTTCTCAGGTGTCATAGGTTCAAATGCTTATGAACGGCTTTCTGAATTAATAAAAAAAAATTTATAAGAGAAACAGTTTGAACTTTAATGAGAATTGTCTCCACCCATTGCGCCGCAGCATGGTGCTGAACTTATCACCCAAGTGTTCATTCTGTCACTTATGTTAGCAAACACAAAGCAATAAGATCATTTAGTCACCGGCAGATCGATTACAGTGACAGCAGTAAGCATCCAATCACATCATTCGTGATAACAAACGCAGATTAAAAAGCAGCCGTCCGGCACAGATTGCTTTCTTGTTATTCCAACAATAACAAATGCTGTAACAACCAACAAGAGCATTTGGCCTTTTTTCAAAATCAGACAAACGCATCTAGAAGATACAAGAGCAAGTCAATACACTAAGACTGAAAGTCTGTTTTCCCATTTCAAACACTTTCTGTAGCAATTTTCAGCCTGCCACAAAATTTCACACCTGTATAGTGGCACAGTCCCATGTGCATGTGTGAGCATCTGCTGAGGCTATTCTAACAGGACTGAAAGATGACCCTTAACAGGACTGAAAGATGACCCAAATAGTTTTGTAAGATGTAAGACACAGCAATTATAGCACACTCTCCTTAGTCATGACATGATCACAAATCTCTGTTATGAGACCTTTCTTAACGGTACTCATTGTCATTCTCCAGGGCTCAAATGTAATCGACAAATAAAATTACAAGAAACAAAGATCTTTACACACCTGTCAAATATGAACTAAAGCTGCCAAAGGCGCACTAACAAAGTGTAGTGGTGGATTACAACAAACCATGTTGCATACAATAAGTAAACATTAAACCATAGATCTCTGTTGACTTCAATAGGAGAGTTAAAGACTATTTGCACAACAGATTATTATTTAAAATAACCTGATTAACCGTTTAGTCCATGAAATGTCAAAAAAAAAAAAACAGTGAGAAATCACAGTTTCTGAGAGGCCGAGGTGACGTCTTTAAACATCTTATTTCCTACAAACAGACCAAAACAGAAAAATATTTAGTTTTCAGTGATGTAAAACTGAGAAAGGAGCAAACATTTACCGTTTATGGTTGATTACATTCACAGTTCAGCAACTTGCACAACTGTTGCACTAAAATTATCCTTAATCGACTAATCAAAAAAGTTACAGGTACAGATCAGCAGCTAAATGCATACCAAACAGGCAAAACATTCACTCAGCCTATTTAAGTTTGCATTCAGATCAAAAACACCCAATGCATGTATGAAATACACGACTTACACACTCTTATCATCCACAGCATATTCTAGAATATTCTAGCAAGTTATTAACTCATTATTCAGCATATCTTAAAATTAAATAATGGACTGAAATTCTCAACTGGCAGACCTTTTGCGCAGGTTATAAAGGTTATAATAACAGGCACAAAACAAACATCAGCAGGTGACTGGAGGACCAATAAATGCGAAAATGAATTCATTTGTAATCGTTCAAGGCCCTGCAGCAACTGTGATTATGTGGAAGAAGCGAGTTTACTGAAAACACAGAGGCTTCAGTGAGCAAAGAGGGCACAGTAATAACTTCCCGACAGCAAATATAACAGCAACAAGTTGTAAACGCACAGACAGCCTAAATAACAAGGACAGGCTAACTATCCAGACAGGAAACTGCTAGCAAGTGAGGAACAGATATGCTAATTTAGACAGACAGTGGGTGTATCTGACTCACGTTTGTTGACGTCGAAGTCCAGTCTCTCCTCCTTCATGAAAATAAAGTGGTCCAGATTTTGTTTGCTCGTTGCCAGACCTCCATTGTTGCTAGTTAGCCTAATGTGTCCAGAGTAGGTTGACAGTCATTTGTATCAAACTTAAATTAGGTTGTCAACTTGAGACAAACTTGACAGTCCACTTTGAAGTGTCTTTCTTCTTCTTCTCTTGCAGTGTCCTTTACAACGATTTATCAATTCATGCTTTTGGGATGTAATGACAGCTTGCACGCGCAACAAGCTCCTGCTGTTTTAATTACATTCACCTGACGTTCCTTTCGGTAGATTCGTGCCTCAGCTGTAAAGGTGCAATGCCACCTTTGACCACAGAATCTGAATGACATTAATCAGCCAATCCAGGGGGGCGCTGTTTCACTCATTTGAGGAAACTATGATGCTGCATTCACGTGCTCTATGGATTTTCTGACTTTGAATGTGGTTCCTCTGATTTTGGTGTGTTCACGAGCTTTAAATTATAATGTGGAAACAAAATGAATGCTACAAGGAATATGTGTTGCATTTTAAGTATTCAACATCTTGGTGAAAATTCAACCCAAGTATGCTGAAACACTTGATATTACAGATTTTTTTTAGCCAACAATCCCTAAAACCATTAAACCTGTGCTATCAGGATTAATAATAATAAATACCTTTTCTGATTAATTACATAGACAACAACTAAAAGTTACAACCTAATATATGAACGAAAACTAATATACAGCAAATGAATTAATACAAAGTTTCTTAACATAGTTTATTTACTTTCATGTGACATGTTTTTACATAACATGGCATCAACTTGGCAAGCCTGACTTTCCAAGTAATTTCAACTTGAGGGGGATTTGCATGATTTCTCCCAATTGGAATCTATTTTTTCCAGTTATTCCAACACCACCTGAATGCAGGGAGAGAAAGTAAATGTATGTCCCACGGTTTGGGAAGGGGCCTCCATCTTGTGAGGTATGCACTCTGTTAAAAAGTGTCTAAGTGTATGCACTTAGGCCAAAAACAAGATTGTTTACAGTGTTGGGGTATGTGAGTGGAGGTAGTACATCAGAATCTGAATCAGAAATACATGATTGATCCCCGGGGGAAAACTGTAGCTCATTATAGTCACTCTGAAGCCAAGCATAGAGAATTACATAAAGTCAAAATAGGTACCAGCACAAAGTATGTCAAAATATAAAATAGAAATACAGTAATGATTAAAAAAAACAAAAAAAAAAAACAATTAGCACCAGCACTATAAGGATCAGTAATACAACCTTGAAATGCCAAGAGATATGGACCTTTTTTGTTTATTGTAATTAGTTCAAGTGCTCTATACTGGGGAAGGCCAAGACAACATAAGTCATTGTAATGTCAAAAATGAAATAAAAACTAGATTTAAAATGACAGTTTACTTCCCTTATAGATTCTACACTACAATATTACTTAAATGTCCCACATTATATTAATTTACAGGTTCATTCTTTTATTTTAGGTTTCTACTCGAGCATTTTTACATCCTTAATGGTCAAAAACATATACTTTTTCTTATACTGTCTTCTTGAAAACACCTGTATTCACCACCTGTCTGAAAAACTCTGTTTTAGTGTCTGTCTCTTTAAGACACCTCCCTGAAAAAGTCCAATGTCTTCTGATTGATTAGTGTTACTGGGTTTTCCACATCTGCACTCCTGGCGTCCTTGCACCATCATTGAATCTGAAAAATGACACTGTAGAAGCACTTTTTACCTTAACATAGTGAAGTTGTGACATTACAGTTTCATAAAGGCCTGACAGCTCATTTAAAGTTACAGTGTCTGAATACAGGCTGAATGTTTTTCTCTGTTGACTTTTTTTGATACATTCATGGTATTTCTTTAACAGCTATACCTGCTTTAAAAGTTTTTTCAAAAATCTGATTTTAACAATATGGGACCTTTAAATAACATTTTTAATTAGCTTTACTTACATGACAGCAACCCTTTGCTTAGAGCAGCCATCATGTTTTGTACATGAAATGGCGAATGCTTCAATTTAAAATGTAACTCCACAGCTCTGGAAACAAGTTTCCACTCTGCGACTTCTCCCTCACTCTCATTTTCTCTCCTTGTCGAGTTCATTTATTTCAAATGAGAGAATCCATTACAGCTGCATCATTCCAATGCAGATGCACTGTCTTCCCAAGCAAGTGGTGAAATCATGCATGCTGAAAACATTTCATCAGGGAGCCAAGTTTACAACATAAATCCATGTTGGAATGACAAGTTGAGTTTCATGCAAGTGTTTGAACCATGGTATCCTTTAATAGAACCAGGCGCAGTGCCTGCATGATGATGAAACCTTTAATAGGCACACTGAGATACACGCGCAACACAGAAACATGAATAAAATGCTTTATTTTGTTTTTCCAGTCAATAATCACCTACATTCTTATGCTGCCCTTGCTATTCAGCACAGCAGACATGTCTTGTAAAAGAGAAGCATGACTTATAGCACTAATGTGTGCCAGGGTCCAGGTATTGTGCACAGTGGCTCAGTTGCACAGCTTCACACCTTTACTACATGGGTGTTGGCTGAGTGGTTAGTTTTGGCATCTCATACAACCCTTAATCCAATCAGAGTTTAATGCAAATTATCCCCATGTTAACATGAGTTTCTTTGCACCCTAAAAAGACATGATGCATGTTGGGTATTAGGAATACCTCAGCCTGGAGTTGATCCCCATGGTGCACTGCACCGTGGCTGCCAACTCCTCCTTAATAGTTGGGATGGATCAAAGTGGAGAAAATGTTACCTGCCAAACATGAATAGGCCTTTCTCACAGCAGAAATTTTGATCTGGTGTAAGAGGAAAAGCACATTAATAACATTAACCCTTTAACACCTGGACTGACATCAGTTTCCTTGTGCTGCTTTCAGATGCTTTTCACAAGCACTTCTGAAAACTGAGAAAACTGGTTGAATTTCTCTGTAAAACACAGACAAAAAAAAACATAATGAGCAACTTAATAAGAAATGTTCTGCAAACTGAAAACAAATTGACAAGAAATGAACTGAAAATGATCTGGCGGATTATCAAATGTGATTAATTAGACTTTTTAGACATTACAATTTGGTTTTTTTTTTTGCACTTTCTTGAGGTCCTTTTCTTTTTATCCATTTGTTCAAGCCAATGTGCTTAGGGTTAAAGTGGATCCCGTTCAGTTTAAATGGAGTTCATTCATTTCAGCATTATTAGTTACACCTGTTTGACGAGTTAAAATGTCCACTTTGTAAGGTACACAAATGCGACAGAGCCGCCACCAATATTATTCTAGTTACAACTGTGTGTTTCCTGATACGATGAAAAGTCAAAATGGTCCTCATTGTCCAGCTGTGATGTGTGAAACCGTTGCTTGTGTGTAATGGCTTCACTTATCCCTTATCTGAGCTCCTATTCAGGCACAAACCTGATGAAAGGAAGAGGAGAGATAGAATCTCATTCCACTTTAATGCACTCTATACACTGGTGCTCTCCGTACACACACATGCAGATAATACTCACAGACGGTCTCAATCTCTTTTACTCTTTCCATCTCCCTCACAAACACATACACACATTTAATTAATGCCTTTCAGGACACCCTCACTCCCACACACACATTCAAGCATGTTCACGGTCAAGTGGACACAAATAAATCCAAACATTAACACATACACAGTCAGCGGTTTCATTTAATACGTTTCTAATGACCTCTTGGTTTTCATCAGAGAACTTCATTAAACTTTAAATTACATTCCTATTTCGTCCCTGTACGTGTGCGTACACATGTATTTATATGTTGGGATTGGGATTGTGCGTGTGTTTGTGTGTGTGTGTATTGGTAAAAGGCTGTGACAAAGTTTAGTCTGCTGAATATAGTTATGGTTTCACTTTAGTTTAGTTTTTTTTGTACCAGTTTTTTAAAGAATCTTTTTTTTTGTCCTTTTGCACCCAGCACATTGCCAACTGCCGCAAAAGGACACTGATCGATTGAAAGGATAAGCATTCTCTCTACGATAACATTTTCAGTAATAGGAAATGAATGAAAAAAGAAACAAACTGCTGAGTCAACCCATTTGGGAAAAGGAAATGTTGGCACTGTACGTTTCTGTTAACCACAAATACGTTATGTTTGCATGTTTTATACATACCATATTAATGTTACTAAAGTGACGTTATTTATAAGCTGACTTTGTCATCAATGGGCGGATGAGACCGTGGATAATGTGACTCCGAGGCCAGATGCCTCTCAAGCTGCAAGCTCTGCTCGAAAACAACAAAACTGTTAATACAGTACATACAGCTATATTTCAAGTAAACTTAAAAGTTAGATATAAGGTAAACATAAATTAAGATGTGTAGTTATATTAACATTCCTTTTTCAAGGCAATATGTGCCAAGATTATTTTAAGTAAGTAAAAGAGTTTACAGTGTAAGGAATAATGCTCGGCTTCATATTGACACATTTTCAAGCATGTTAATACCTGAAAAAACAAACAAAAACAGGTTCATTCAATATTCCCGTCTTGTCATTTTGCAACCTGGTTCAAAGCATTTGCACCATTCAGCTGCTAACAAATCCAATTTACCCCGTTCAAACATTACATATGGCTCTTGTAAATGAATGATCTCCAGGCAACACTCAACAAATGAAAGTAATAAATAATTTCAGAAGGACAATTAGGTCTCCCTTCATTAACCATTTGCTCATTAAGGCTGCCTTCGTTAGTCATGGTTGGATGAGCGCGTCCTGCCCGTCTGTAGCAACCGTGATGTTTCCCCGCGTCAGGAACATTCTCAAGCACAAGTTGACACAAAACGGAGACCGGCTCTTGTCCTAATGAGTTTCCCTGCTTGCTGTTCAGCGTGCTCCGTGGTTTCATTATCATCACCCTCTTAATGCATAATGCCTCTATGAAAGAAATCAACACCACATCATTACACTCTTGAGGATGCAACGGCTGCTCCTGCTCGCTCTGGCTTTTTGGCTTTTTGCCTTTTTATCTTCCTCGTGTGTCTTTTTTTCTCTTTTTTGCATCTTTGTCCTATAGTTTTTATTCCCGCCCATCTGTCTCTCATTAAGTGCTTTCTCCTTTGCTCTGTCTTATACTGTTTTCTTTTCCTTCCTCGCTGTATCTCCTTCACACTCTGCTTTTCTCGACCGTCATTATTTCATTAAACAGTCTGCAGGATTAGGACAAGACTGTAACACCAAACTCTCCCTGACCTTGAGAATAATGGCAAATCTGTTATGGATTGAATTGGCATCTGAATAAAATAACCGCCTTTGCTGTTAATTGTAATTTTAAAGCAGCTGTTGTCATCCGAGTGAAGCCGAACGCCCAATTGATTTGTAATTCAGAGGGTGTTGCCACCATGCCTGAAAAGGAGATTGTTCTAGTACAGCTTTAAAGTGCGCAAAAGCCCCAGCCTGCTGTACCGTTCCAAGGGTTTGAGCAAACATTTGCTCACGCTAATTTGCAGCAGAAAGTGTGCGGTGGTTTCATTTGCATGTGCAGAGACATATGCCGTGCACACAGAAAGACACATGTTGTGTACTGTATCTCTCCATGTCACAGGTGCCTCCTGGGAGTGGTGGTATGTTCACGTCATGCAATGTATAGGAGCAGAAATCCACCTCAAACAACAGAAAGAGTAGTATTCAGGAAAGCAATCATTGCGGTGGTAATACACGCACAGTAATATCACACAGTGCAGCAGTTAATTCCCCAGCGAGGAGAGGAGTCTGCGGCTGAATTATGGAAGCAACTGAAGGGCTCATCTGCAGCTATTCCTCCTCAAACATTCATCTACTAATGGATATACACGTATGTAAATATAAGACTTACATAAGCAAGATGCAAACCTTGAATAATGGCTCACACACACAGCTGGATGAGGCAGAGCGTGGGAAAGACTTTTGCGTCTGACCTCGGCCTTGAAACGCACAACTTCATAAAAACCGCCAGCAGAGACGCAGATAATAAGTCGTCTTCTCAAACAAGTGTGTGTGTGTGTGTGTGTGTGTGTGTGTGTGTGTGTGTGTGTGTGTGTGTGTGTGTGCGTGCGCGTGCGTGTTTGAAAGCCTCAAGTGGAATCAAGTGGAACTGACACTGATTGAGAGAAGGGTAGAGATTCCAGTGTGTGTGTTGCGGGTGCATAATAGCAGTGTTTCCTAAATTCCCCGAGGCAAAGTCATCCCATTTGCTCTCACCAGGGGGACAGCCACCACTTATCAATTTATAAATTGAATTTCATTTTCGGCTTCCAACACTCAGCGTGCGAGTGTCACTGAGTAAAAAGCGCCCTTCAGTCCATTGTAAGATAGTGAGAATTTCCTAGTAACACAGCAAACAAAGCAACACACACACACACGATGTGAAGACAACTGCCGCCTCCTCACTCCATAAAATGTATCATGGTATGCGTCATTGATGGAGTACTCCAGTTATGCTGTTTATGTGTCTTATTAGTGCAAACATTAACTAGATAAAATCATTTAGCGGTAGCCAAGGTTTGCCTCAAGACATGACCAAAAGTCTCAGCCGATCCATAACACTGCTTTAATTACCAACCGTGCACAAACACAATCAATATCCAAGAATAAAGCAGTTTCTCTTCGGGTATGAGTAATTACAGAAAAAATAAAGAGAAAATATGAGAGAGAGGACAGAAAAATGTAACGCTGCCTGAGTTTTTTGATGAGAGAAGCAGCAGAGGAGAGGAAGGAAACTGCAAACAAGTGATGGACAGGATGCTCCAGGTATGTGCCCCTCACAGTAAACTTGCAAATTGTGAAATCCCCGAGCTGCACCAACCTATGACTCACTCGGATCCTCATTAATTCGGTTCCCCATTGATGCACGGGACAATGCACGCTGAAAACAGCCTTTTATGAGCTTGAGATTTCACCACACAGAGTTCTAGCTGCTGTTGCACACATTCATTTTCACAGTTTTGACTTTTTAAAAGCAATTCATCAGAGCTCTTATTTTTGGGGTAAATCGATTAGTGTAATAAGATTCGGCTCATCAGGTTATAGTTGCTCAGATCTGGGAATGCGGCGACATCACTTAGGGCTCTTTTATGCTAAATACTGATGAAGTATATGTACATGGATGGAGAATTCTGTCTTTACTCTGTGTTCATTCTGCCCGTATTTGTGCACATTTTCTGAAAGCTTGCAGGTACAGATGAAACTGGGCAGTGCCACTGAGGATTGTGGGGGATGTATGGTGTAGTTCAAGATTCGATTATGTAGTGAAAAGAATTCTCCGTCTACATGTTGCGACGTATTTGAATGTATTTAACAGCCTTGCAGATCAACGCTATCTACAACGCTGCCTATGTTAAAAAGTGAATTATTACGACTTCTTCCACCACCGCCTCATTTGTCGTTTTCAGAAATGTTTGACTCTGCCCTCTAGTGTCATCTATTGGCTGCATGCCATCATAGAGGATGCATTGAAGTATTTAGTCGGTGACAGTCATAATGTTTGAAATAAACACATCTATTTTTGTATATAAAGTTGTGTGGCCAGTTTGTGAAATACATCTGTAAAAGACATGATCCACCATGCATGTACTCCATAAGATACACAGCTAGCATTCCACCAATGTTAGCTAGCTAAAGATGCTGTCAAACTTTTTACGAAAAACATATATAAATAGAGCTGTATTCGATTAATCAATCTATTAGCTAATTCATTTTTATGTTAATGTACTGTGGCATAAAGTCTTTCTGAAATCTGATTTTTCACTTCATTTCTAAAGTCTTGAAAGGCAAGATGCTTCGTTATTATTCTACACGTTCAAGTGTGCTTAACCGGACAAATACTGAATTTGAAAAAGACTGCTTTTAGTTTTTATGCTGCATCTACCTGGAACATGTTACAACGTACATTTAAACTCAACGCAATAGTTCCTATGGGCCAGTTTAAAACGGCGATTATCAATTACTCGGCTATTGAATGTAACAGTTTTTAATGGCGTTTGGTCCTGTTCTTGTTTGTTCTTTGTGTTTTTGGTGCTCTCGACATCACTGAAAATGTGGGCATGCCTTCATTGATTCCTTGAGATTTAAATAAAGGTTTAATGAATGAATGAATGAATGAATGAATGATGCAAAAGTTACATTTTTCAACTACTTGAGGCAAATTCCAGATAAAAAAAAAACATAACTGAATCACGCTGACCCGTGTCCATTCAGCATCAAATAGATTTGGATGCTGAGTGGACACGGGTCAGTGTACTATATGGTGCACAGTGTTCGCACTAAGTAAACAAACTGGACTTTGGGGTCAAGTGGACTCAGATCCAGGTCCTGGTCCCTGGTGTAAAGACCCCTCTAAAGAAGAACCACAGAGCAGGAAACACAAACAGCGAGATTTTACACAAACCATAACTACTCTATAACGCTCTGATCTATATTTCTCCTTTTAACGCAGTGTTGAAATTGCCAGCTTAGTGTGTTTGGATGACCCCCATTTGCCTCGTTCTTTTTATATGCTAAATTCCTTTGGAGTTTCCTCTGAAATACGCCGTGGCGCCGGCCCGGTTTCCCCACGAGGATTAGCAAAGTTCCATCTTATTATATCTTATGTCATCCCCTCTCTCCACTCCGTATCATCCCACAAAGCAGAGACAGTTAAATATAATCTTCAAAAGAGAAACCAGTAACAAAAGAAATAGCAACAACTTTTGTTCCGACTTGATTTCTCTGTGATTGTCAGCAAGCGGTTCCCTCGGCGGCTGAGTGCGGTTTAAAAAAAAAACCAAAAAAACACAATAGCAACTGTTTTGTTTTTTTTTCTTAAGGATTTGGATGTGAAATTTTTCACACAATCTGTTGTTTGAATCTCTTTTGTCTGCTGCTAGATTTAAAGACACACACACACGCGTGCGCGCGCTCTCTCAGTGCTGTGTTAGCTTTCTGAGCCCCTTGTGTTGAGTGGGCGACTAGCTGTGACTGGCGCTGTCAGATTAGCCCAGTTAAAAAAGACATATGTTTATCGCAGCATGTTTGTGTGTGTGTGTGTGTGTGTGTGTGTGTGTGTCCTCCATACTATTTTCAGACTGTAACACATGCAGCATTATTCATGTTAAACCATGTGGAGAAAGATACAGTCTTGTGTCATATAATACTACTGCCACAGGCCTCACGCACCGATAGGTTCACTAAATACTTAAGACTCCCACACACACAAACAATAGCTGGCACACTTACGCGAACATACTGTTATATATCGGCGGACACACTCAAGATTCACTCCCACACTGACACACATGTACGCTGACACACACAACGCACTAAATCGTATTAGGCAAATGAGAACGAGGCAGTGCGGAGCCAGAAAGGCGCTCTGTTTCGAGTGCTGTTGCTGTGACAGATCCTGGCATAAATCATGTTTAGTTGTTGTTGTTGTTTAATATGCAAATCTTCCATTCAAAGCATGAGCCGGTTGTTAACAAGTACGTTCAAACACACACATGCACGCGCGTTCTCACACACATACGGATTTCTGAAAGAAGGCGAAATGTGTGGCCGCACATACTTGCAGTTAAAGTGCGTGGGATAGATGCGGTTGTGAAAATACCATGGGCGTCATTACCGGACTCATATTTCATAATCATACGGCCATCCATCAGCCCTGTTCAGCTAATGATGACAACGCCGACGCACGTGAGCGTGCTCGTGCAAACGCACACCTGGAGAGTGTTCTCTATCACAGACATGAGAGCTTCTGCAAGGACGCCAACAAGAGTGGCACAAAGGGAAGAAACATGGTCAAATGCATACACGAGCGCTCATAAGGAGGCTCAATTAGGCCCACACGTGTACTAGAGAACACGCTAACACAAAGAGACATCCTATTTGATGACACACACATGCACACATCCAAAAGCATACACTGCAATGAATGAAGTGGCTGTTGACAGATTTCAGCAGTAATTGATAGCTGTGTTTGGCAGCCATTTTTATTTGGCTCAACCACAAGCCAGGGATGATCTAAGCTGCACCACGCGCACACACACACATACACACCCACACACACACACAAAGCCCTTCCTTACAAGCATCACTTGACACATCTTGACACATCTCACATACGTACTGTACACACACATATCTGAACACAGAAGATAAAATCACACTTTCAGGTTTTAGAAGCAACTGCACACGCTTAAGAAAATTCCCTCGCCATCGCTACAGGAAGCGTTGGCACTGCTGCTGCTGCTGTTGAAACCTTCAGGAAGAGTGACTTCATTTTAATTGGCTGTCATCGTTGAACTTTATCTCGATGATGAGTGAGGGGAGGAGTGCATGCACATGTACACACACACACACACACACACACACACACACACACACACACACAAAAGAGAGGAGAGAAAAGACTTCAGAGTCCTACTTTAAACAGGCGCAAGATGTTGGCCACCATGATGGAAACCGAGCTCGCCGCAGCTCCTATCACCCCCACAATTTTATCCGGCTTGGTGAAGATTGGAGGGTCTCCGTTAGCACAGCGCACGTCTGAGCCGTCCCTCTCTATCAAGGCCTGCACGAACGTCAGGGACTGTTCCAGTGCATACGTGTCCCTGGAGCAGGTATCCAAGATCCGGGCCCCCAGCGTGATGTTGGGAAGCAGCTCGGGGTCCTTGTTGATCAGGTCGATGGCAAACATCATGGCCTCTAAACGATGGATGCCCTTTTCCTTTTTCAGCTCCCCACAGGGCGTACCGCGATCACCTCGCGAGTGCACGGGAAATAACCCGCCGAGGATGATGTCCCCGTCCAGTCTGATTGAGTGGGCGTACTCGGGTGCCGCCTGGGGGTCTATTGGGATTCGCTGAGGGGAGGTGAATGGGAGGAGCCAAGTGTAGGAAGTAGCCATGAGCAGGAAGGCGACAGGAGAGTATGGGGACGAAGTCGGGTTCCACTGTGGTTCCATAATTACAAAACAGGGCGATCTTAAACAGGGATTTCAGACGGGTATTCCAAAATTTCAGATGTGTTTTTGAGAATATTAAAAAGCTCCTATTGGTCAAAATGGGAGGGGTAAAGGACCCCAGGGGTGGAGCTAGCCGAGCCCCATGAGCGAATCATATTCCAGAATCGACGTATAATAATGAAAGTGGTGGTAGAAGTTTGGCAGCAACGTCGCAGAAATCTAGCTTTGAGGAGTTGAGCCTTTAATCCACAAGTCACATCTTCAGCAGAGCCTGTGAAGAGACAATGAGAGGATGTTTAAGTACCAGGGTGCTGCGTGAAAGGGTTCCCACACAATTTCGTTGACAAAATTTCAGCCTTTTCATGACTTTTCAGGGACCTAAAATAATGCTTGTTTGTTTTCCCTGCCCTACTTGCCATACAACATACAAGACATACAAACATACAGGATACAAACGCTATTCAAACGTCCCACTTGATGGACCATTGGACATTGGAAAATCCAACAATATCTTCCGTTTTTGGTTGACAAATGGTGTAATTTTGGTGATTTTTAAAGAAAATATGCCTTTAAATATTTAAGAAAAAACACATCGATGTGTCAATTAATTTATTACCCACATGACCTTTCCATAATGTTTCCAAAACTTTTAGTGATTTTTATTATTTTCATGACTTCATGAAATTCCCTGACTTTTACAGGTTTTCCATGACCGTGGGAACCCTGGTGAGAACACCAAAGCTGATGCAGGGAGTTAACTGTTCACCTGACAAATGCATGTAAACCAGCTCACGGGCGAGGCAAAGATGCGATCAGGCATACCAAAAAACAAGTCAAAAACACACACATGCTCAGCCGCCTGCACACTGTCACATTGGTATAGACTTTCCAGCAGACCTGTCAAAATTTGCACTGGTATTCTATAATGGAAAACCCAAAGCCTGTCAGTTTGTAATCACCTCTACACACACACACACACACACACACACGCACACACACACACACACACAAAGTCGTCTCTTGGCATATCGATGAGTGGAACAGCTGCTAAAATGACAGCGGAGAACCTTGGCAAGCTCCTCGGGCTATTCGCACTGAGGCGCAGACTACCTGCTGCAGTGAAGGTGAGGAAGAGCAGGAGAGACGTGAACAGAGTGAGGAGGGAGACGAAGGGAGAGGAGAGACAGAAAGAAAAACCATGTGAGACAATGTGAGAGAAACAGAGACGGCAGCGAAAAGACAGAGAGCGGTGCCTTGGAGCCAGCGTGTTGCATCATTCAAACACCTGCTGTTTTTGCCACAGCTAAATGAACACATTACATCCAGAACAGCCCGCTACACACACACAGCCTGAAATCACAACAGGTAGATTTAATGTTGAATGTTCTTCGCATTAACAGTATTAAGCGTTGATATCTGCTTTCTACTGTAGGCAGGTGCATCTCTGCGAGCAATGGTGCCGTGCTCTACCCATTGAGCTTCACATGAAGCAGCCGTATCCCGAAAAAAGTGCTATTACTTGGGCCCCGACTGAAAATTGGCTGTGACAAACCGGTTGGTTGCTACATGAAACGAGTGCTAATGTGCTTTCATTAGCAGAGGCCCTGGGGATTTATTCTCTCATTTGCCTTCCATGATCCAAAATCCCTGATTTATATTTTTGCATGGTGAATGTTTAGAGTGAGGAGGCAATTTGTAATAAAGGTGAGTTAATTGTTGTTCCTGAAATCTGTAGTTAACAGAGAGAGTTCATTATATTGCAAGCAAATGATATTTAGTTCAAAGATGTATGGCTGCTGTAAAATAAAATGTGAATGAATTATATTGCATTCAATTCAGCATCATTAAGTGCTATACAAGGCTGTTGGGTCGACATTAATTTTATGACATCATTTCTGCATATTCAGGCCATCGCTCTGAGTCACCACTCTTTATTGTAGGCGACCTGCTTACCTCGATACACACAAGCTTTGATATTGAGGTGGCCTTTTTTTCCACACCGTTTAGCTTATTAATTAGCCTTGTAGTTCATTCCATTGCTTATCATCCCTTAGAGAATAATCTCACAAATAGAGCATCAAAAACATTTTGGGACATTTGTTTTTTTTTTTGCTTTTCTGCTGAGAGTTAGTTCAGAAGATTGATGCCAGGTTTAAGTGGAATTTTTTTCTCCATCTAGTGTTTCCAAGTGGTATTATTATTGTTGGCGCCACTGACGCAAAAGACATTCCGATTATTTTCCATTTTTCTTTGAGCCCACAAACTGTCAACAACACAGGTCGCATTCATTTTGTTTTCTGAAGTTACTTTACTCATTCCATTGGCTGCCATTTGTGCAATATCAATATGGAGCCTCTGTAGTATAAATCAAATTGGCAAACTCTTTATTGTTTCCCACATTGTCAACGGCAGCCCATTAGAGCTTCACTTCCTCCATTTCTTGCCTTTCATAATAAAAGCTCTACACTTCATCACTGCTCACTCAAGGGAACTTAAAATCCATCAGAGCATTTCGAAAAGATGCAAATCAACAAAACATTTTACATTAACGGCAAAGAACTTACACTAACTAAGCCTCTTCCTGTTTTAGTTGTGCAATGATTGACTATGGATGTGTAGAGAGAACTGGATACAGTATCAGCATCCTTGATTCCAATGAAAGTTGCTCAGAGAGGCATGAAGCCAAAACAGTTTAACTGCTGCATATAAACTTACTGAAATGGTCGGTACTACTTCTGCATTGTGTGGCCGCACTACAGACTTCTGACAGCTACTTCCAGTTAAGTGGTCTGCTTACTTCTTTGGGATATAATTATTAAATCTTGCAGCTCTTCTAGAGTTTGCAAATGTTATCGGACCAAATAAATGAAATCCTAATATTGAAACGAGTCATTTTGTGGTGTTGTGACACTCAAAAAGACTCATCACCATGTAAGTCTTTGGGAAAAAGTGTTTTTAGGCCACATAGCAAAACATAACAAATGTAATTTCTGTTTGGCCACTACAAAAATAGGCTTCAAAGCCTGCCACACTTCCTTTGTGCCATTAAAGGAGCCTCCATTTTCCCAGAGATTACAGCCGGTGGCACACAGAGCTGCATAGTAAAAGCGAGGCTCATATGGAACCAATCAAAATGCTGATGGCGTCATTATTCTGTTGCCATTGCATTGACCTTGCATTGTGTTTACTTTATTTATTATTATTATCTAGAATATGTGCATTCGTCTCCCTCAATAAAAACATTTAAGTATAGCGGATTACTATTATTTTTGACAAAATTGAAGACATTTACACAATAAACTGATGCAGAAATTCAAAAACTGTTGCATAAAAATTTACCAGAAAGCAGGAAATTCAGTGTTTTGTGCTCAAAATATTCTGTCTTTCTGCCCCAATATGTTAAAAAGACATCTTAATCCTTGATATACACTGAGTATGTATGAAACTAGGCTATATTCAAGTGTGGAATACCAACCCGGAAAAAGCAGGCAACAGCCCCGGGCCCTAGACTCTAAGGGGCCCCAAAGACTTCAGGTTCAGCTTATTATAATTAGTTTGTGGTGATATAATTGCTTGCAAATGTGTTTGATAATATTGTATGCCTCCTTTAAGCACATTAGATGACAGCCCCAAGGCAGCTCCTGCATTATTACTTAATCTTGAGGCCCCATCTATTAGTGGAAGGGGTGTCAGTTGGGGCCTCTGGCTCATTTTTGCCTGCGGCCCCCTAGTGGGTTAATCCAGCCCTGCCATTACCACACTACATGACATGACTGATAATTTAGGGTCGACTGGGATCAAATCCTACACCATTATTCCAAAAAGCTTTCTGAATATACCACTTGAAGAAAAAAAAAACAGAGAAAGACAGAGCATCACTCACAAAACTTTAACTTTAAATATTCAGCAAGCCTGCCTAATTTTCACCCACAAGGGCCCCTCACAGGTTTCGGGCTCAGATCTCATCACAGCATGAGCCGCTCTCTCGATGAATCCATTTATAACTCGATTCTGTCCCAATTAATTTATCAGTTTCTCTCCACTCTAAATGGAATTAGGTCAAAGCCACTTATACACAGCCAAGCCCCCGCTATGATTAAAAGCCCTGCTTTATATAGGTTAGCCAGCATTGTACTTGCCATGTTATTGTTTATTCAACACTTTTTTTCCTTGGCTCTGGCACAGAAAGGGTCTATATGAGGTTTGGGACCCCTGTCGTCAAGCCGTACACAAAATTAAACCACTGCAATTAAATATAGTCTAATTGGATCCACACAGTCAGCTTCTCTTGATCATCTCCCTCGCTTTTCATCTTCCCGCCTCTTAATATTTGTCAGGAATCGGATCTTCCCAAGCAGGGAGCCACCGCGTAAAGTTGACCTCATGGACGTCAGTTCCACAGAGAGCACATTCATGATTTAAAAAGCTACATTAGCTCAGGGTGTAACTACACGCAGACGTCTCGAGAGAGGCGCCAAAAATTCAGATCGGTGCAACATGTGAGGGTTTCATGACAGAACTGAGGCCCTGAGGTTATTAAAAGTTTCATGTCTCATTTACACTCATTGATAATTATTTCCAGGGGGGTGAATAGCAGTGTGAATGTTCATATGTCAGTACCACACGCATGCTATTCTTAACCCTTTGAAACCTGGATTGACACTGCTTTTCTTGTGCTGCATTCAGACACCTTTCAGAAGCTATTTGTTTCTTTGAAACCTGAGCAAATTGGTTAAAAAACATCGGGGGAAAGGGCAGTGACCAACTTGGCAAGAAATGTCCCGCTAATTACAAGATATTAGTAAAAGGTAACAAGAAAATTACCAAAAAATTTGCTTTAAAAAAGAGGGGAGGATCAAAAGAAATGTCCAGTATATTTATAATTAAAATAAATTTCAAATTCTGTTACAAAAAAATCTATAAAATAAATACTTTTTTCATTTTCAGCACTTTTTTAGTTTTTTAAATGCCCTTTTTAAAGATTATTTTCAGGTATTTTCTGTAACTTTTGTTTTTTACTGTTTTTTGGTAGGTTTTTTTGGCCAAGTCTTGTTAACTCACTCATTGCCTTCTGTCAGTGTTTTTGGTTTTTTTTTCAAAGAAATCAAAACAATTTGCTCAGGTTTTCAAGAGTTAATAACCACATCTAAGTACTGCTCTATGCTCCCATGAGAGTCCTTGTGCTTTATGATGCTTAACAAAAGGCTCAAACAACAGATATTTTCTCCTATGTGAAAGAATGAAATGGGCATCCAGAGTAAGGAGGTTCCCCGTACTGTGATGGTTAGTGGCGCAGAGATGAAGAGGGTTTAAGCCCAAGAGGCTGCGGCTGGCTCATCACTCTTTTAATTTACACCTAAGGCTGGCTGTCTATGAGCGTTGCCCCCTCCTTGTTCTCCTGCTTTTATTTTGTCTCCTTTTTTTTAAGTTCACTACAGCTGTTTCTTCTCTCCACACCTGGCCTCTTTGCCTTTCCTCTCCGCCCTCAACTCCTTCACGCCTCCACCTTCTTTATGCCACTTCTCTTATTTACCCTCTTTCTTATTTCTACCACCCTCTCCCTCTTCCCTCTATCGCCTTCTGCAGGCCTCCTCATCTCTCTGGGGAGCTCACTGCTCTTTTCAGAAAGTGATAGCATTCCTGCCGCCCTGTCCTCTCCTCTCCCCCTCCATCTCTCTCTCTCTCTATAAGTAGGTGTTTCTCCGTCCAACAGTCGCTGCCTGTCTCACACACCTTTATCTCATTCATACCTCACTTTTTCCTCTGCGATCTCAACCATCTCTCACACTTTCTAGTAGCAATCTGTCTATGATTTTAGCAAGATTACCCCCCCACATACATTTGTGGATTCTCCCCTTTAGTCAGTGGGCTTACCCAGAAAGCAAATAAATAAATACATATCAAGTCAAATGCGTATCCACCATAGATCCATCCATTATTATACAAAAAAACCCCTCCTTTTTGGCATATTTTCTCAATATCTACAAGTCTATATCATATTCTGACTGTTTCCACGTATGAATAAACATATAAAATCCCAACTCTCATTGCTAAGAGACAGACGACTCATGCATCATTTTAAAAAAAAAAAATAACACACATGCCTGTGACGTGATTAAGTCATGTGTCTGCAGATAAATCACAGCCCACAGGTTCAGAAAATATGTGACATCAAAGTGAAAGGGTGTATGCTCATTATGCAGCCCTATTGGCTTCTTTTCTGTACAGCAGTGGTGGCATTCTGGTTTGCACCCTAATTAAGACAGTGCCATCCACAGTAGGCGCAGAGAAGCACTGTTGCAATGGTATAATTATGGAGATTAATTGTTTCATATCTCAGTTTTTTAAATGCTCTGTGCCCACGCAATATTGAGTTACACAGTGCTTCTTTTTTTCCCCATTTACTCACCAAACCACCATTGCACAGAATCCATGTGAAATCAAAATTATGAGTAAAAAATCAATAAAAATCCATAGGAGATAGGCAGCAAGACAAATTGAGACGATAAATAAGACAGATTGCCCAAAATATCCATCACCAGAGGAATGTGAGGATGCCATAAAAAGAGAGAAAAAACACCCACAGAAAAAAGAGGCAATTGGTCAGAATGGAGGGAAAAAACATAGCATATGAGATACCTCAGACAATCAAATTGATCCAATAGTGTATGAGGGGTGCCGTCTCCTGCCTCCTCCGCGCGGACTCCTCCTCGGGGTCCCTGTCCGCCTCGGGCAACTTCCTTGCGGAGCTCAGCAGTTTTATTTCCCTCCCCAAAATATCAGTCCTCCTGGAGTCAGGTGGGTTTTTTTTTCCACAAGAGCAAAAACAAACGGATTTAAAGAAAATTAGATCATCCGCAAGGCGAAGAAAAAGGTAGGAGATAAATGTAGGAGATAAATGGAGGCAAAAAGTGCTCCGTCGTGACCAGAAGAGGTGATTTTTAGTGGTGAAAACGCAATTATGAACCCCGCGCTTGTTTAAGGGATGCTGCCTGTAATGAAGTCAATACCCAAGAATGAGTCTCAGATACAGAGAGAGAGAGAGAGAGAGAGAGAGAGAGAGAGAGAGAGCAGAGGAATTCATCATGCACGGAATCTGTCAGCCATGATCAATAATGTTGGCAAAACGCACCTGATTTTCACCCATGCTCCTCTCTGAGCTCCCCGGACTTTGCAGTAGAAACCCGTCTTCCCCGTGAAGTCCGCTCGCGCTGCTCCAACGGTCTCCGCGCGCGCACGCTCCTCTCCCCCAGCTCCTCTCTCTCGGTGCTGAAAGGGACAGCGCACGAGCCAAATGAAACACTCTACATGAAACATATGTATCTCAGGCATCGAGTCCGCTCCGCGCGCCCGCACCAAATCATCGTCTAATTGCACCAACTGTCGCTCCAGCAGAGTCCACACATTCAATCAAGTTTATTACTAATCAATCGGATCGATAGTTTCCACAATGGAGGGCTTTGGTTATTTGAGCACATTAATAAGTCATCAAAATATGCTCACAGAGGCGTTGCGCCACACTCTTAATTGCCCGAACTTCAATCCATATTTACTGCGCCCATTGATCCCCCCCTCTCTTGTAAAACCATAGCGCCGTGGCTCTTTGTGGGGAATGGAATTAAATAAATGAACCGCATCCCATCTGCTGTGTAATAACAATTTGATAAGCTGTGTGGAAAGTGAGAAAGCAGGCAATCGAAACAGGCCAGGGTGTTCTCTCTCATGTGACAATGTGGAAGATGTGCGCAACATGTCCAATTTGTGGCTTCGCAGCTGCGGCGGAGGGGTGGAGGCGCGCGGAGCAATGGCGTCATCTCGTGGCGAAAGTTGCGTCATTGCAACAGAGAGACAGCACTTTGAAAAATGACAGTAGAGGAATTCACCTGCGTGGCATGTCACGATTTGTGCTTTTTCTCAGAGGTAAATCTGAAGCGGAGGACTGCAACTTGGTACATTTACTACTGTGTAGTACTGTGGTAAAATTGGTTGGTACAGTACTGTGCAAAAGTCTTAGGCCACTGATTTGTTGATTTTGCGAAGTTGTAATGAGGATATATATAATTTCTCATTCTCTTTATTTAAATATAAAGAATGCAGAGAACATGTACAATGCATTAAAACACCAAAAAGTCCAAACAAAATGGCTTTTTCACACTGAAATCAATATTTAGTGTAAAACATGGAATCGTGCAACCATAAAAAAAAAAGGTCAACAATCAATAGTGAGCTTTGGACATGTCTTGAATGCAACCTGGTGTAAATAAATCTTATATTTTCTTCCCAAGACAGTTCAAGACATGCAAAGTGGAGAGAAAGATCAAATACTTAAAACTTTAGCCTGTTGGAATATGTGCAGTCCTATGTGTTGTATTTCAGTAAAGAAACTACTGAGAAATAAATATGTATGATCATTATAACCTTGCTAAAAATTGACGGTGGCCTAATAGTATTTTTTAGCACAGTATTTTTTACTTCATAATACTTAAAACTTCCACTTCATCACATGTAAGAAGGAAATTTTACTTTTTACTCCACTACATTTATCTGGCATATATATAAGTTATTTAATTTACAAAACATACAACATACAAAACATAAGATGCATTTAGAAATATACACTATATATGTGTGTGTGTGTGTGTGTGTGTGTGTGTGTGTGTTTTGGGCTATTTTAGTTACTTAAGTCACCATACTATTACCAACAAGCCAGAAACATTGGAGGATGTTACCGAAAAAAAGAAGTAGGGTTACAAAAAATGCATTATTACAGATTAAACTGTACAATATATGAACTAAATGAAGAAGAGCCTCATCTTTACCAACTATAGCAGTAAAATGCTACTTACATATTGCTGCACTGACCTCCGATGTTTGGACCAGGTGAGCATCAAGGATCCTTGCAAGTCGCCAATAAAACAAAGGTGAATTTAGTTTCCTTTGAGGTTAGCCCTATCTCTTCAGAACTTTCCCTCGTCTTCCCTGAAAAACACTGAGGAAGCAAAATGTTGGTTAGAGGGTTACTGCAGTGATTTAACTGCACGTCTATAAAGCCAAGGAACCTTCTATAAAGCTGGAGAACCTGCAAAAGACAGATGAGAAAAACAATGCTCAAAAGCAGCAGAGCAATAGCATGCTACATGCTGGCACACTCCGTTGTTATTAAAATAACTTGATTAACTTTTGGTTTTACAAGGGAGACAAACAACCGTCTCCCAGGAGACAGTCCACAGTTTGTTTGACCCACTTACGCAATGTGGACTTTCTCTCTTTATACTGGCAGTTGCTTGCATTGTCATCAAATGCTGCCACCTGGTGCGCGTCACACCGCCGCTTAAAGGTGCCTCTGTGCGTCTGTATCTGATGTCCAAGTGTCGGTATTTGACAAGTTAGGATTTTGACCAGGTTAAAACAGTTCAAAAATGAAAACAATGTACTTCCAGAAATGATAAAAAATCAAAAAACAACATTCAATCATTCAAAGCATCAACAGGCAGATGCGCCTGCTTCTAAATCATTTAGAAACACTTCAAAAAACATCAAATGGGATCATCTTATGAAGATTTAGGTAAGTTTAAAGCTGTTTCAAAGCTGAGGGTACAGAATACTTAAATGTCCCTTTATCACAGTTTAGTTTGGGCTCTGAGATTTGTGATAAATCTCAGAGCTCCATGGTAGACAGTATCCAGGGCATGTCTGCATTGTGAAGATGCATACATGTATAAAATATTACCACAGTCCGGCACAGTCATAAATTAAGATAACCTTTGACCTTTGAGTTGATTATCCCCCCCACAGCCCCAGTTTGTAACCCAGACTTTCTGCTATACATTTGTAATCTCAAAGCCAAAGAAGAAAACTCTGATGACATCATTATTCTCCTTCAGATCCTTTAAAATTGCACATGTAGTTAATACAAATGTGTTTTTTAAGTCGTTTCTGAGTCAACGTGCATTGAAACAGTGCCCCTTGTTGGCGTCAGCGGCATAAATCCCTGCATCACTCTCTGACATGTCAAAAGAAATGACGCACAGGATGCAATGTGGGAGAGGAAACTCTAAATCTGCAATAATTAAGTGAAAATGTAAATGTTCAAAGATACAATTCCTGAGAAAGCAAATTAAATGTCAAAATGCAGTAAACAAACATGATTGATGGAAGTATATGACTCATACCTGAGCACAAAAAAAAAAAAAAATATCCCGCACACAGAACTCCCCTGTGAGGTTTGAAGCAGTACATTTTTATTTATTAAGTGGTTGGTTTAACATTCTTGTCACATTTGAAAGGCTTCTCTAACTCGTCTCAAGTTCTCTAGAAGGTAAGCTTAATAACATGTTACAGCTGATGAGGAAAGAAAATGACAAAACAACAAAAAAAAGAGTCTCTTGAGGTTTGATTCCCATTCTCATCTCGACACATTCCAACAAAAACCTCCTTCAAAAAGGAATGAAAAAACTAATGGTGGAACAAACTTGCCTCGGTATTAAACAGAGCAGGAACTAGTCGGACATGTTCGAAGCGTATGGTCAACCAACAGTTAAGTACAAGTCAGTAACTATTGTGACTAATATAACTATTATAACTATAACATCCGTGCAGGATGAATCCATATATACATGTTCTCAAGACCTTGTCGTCATAGCGTTTTCACTTGTAAAAATAAAGTTTGGTCTTTCCTTTTTTTCTGGTTTTGTTCCATTTCATGGCTTTCTGTTTGAACATTAAGACATATCTACATTTGGTCTTCCTCAAGCACTTTCCTCCCCACTCGTGCCAGTGTTTCAAAGACTACCTCGGGGGTACCTGTCGTTAAACAAATGCAGCCCCCTCAAGGTTTGAGTACAAAAAAAAAAGTTCACAATTTAAATGAGGCCCGGCATTTTTGTGTGTTAATGGAACGAAAAGTTTAATGTAAACTTTTAAGTTTGGAGATTAGAACTGTTTATTTTACCCGGGCATGTTGCTTTCTCTTTTTTTTTTTTGTTCCCCACTGCAGCTCCCACATTTTGGACCATTATGATCAAGATTAGCACCACAAATTCCCAAACAACTGAGACACGTCAACATATCATCAGCTGTCTGCTTCAATCAAGATGACGGCGGTCAACGATATATATCACTGAACAGAAAATAAAACCTTCCAGTTAATGGTTTCTAACATATTATGGCTGTTACTGTAACACCAATCTGTTCAAAACACACATTACTCCTTGATAATAATCTGCAGTCCCATCTTCCCTGCACACCATGAATGAGATTCTCACACATTAACTCAAGTGATTTACCAAAGGGGGTAATTAAGGTGTTAATTTGATAGGTTGATGTTTCGCCCCACAACATAAGAGTTAGCAGTCAAACTGAGCTGTTATATATATATATATATATTTTAAAAAAATCCATATTTGGAAGAAAATGAATGTGATTTAATCCATTAAGCATTTGTAAAATGTTATACCATCATTGTATCACCTTGTATTGTTTCATATCATCATACTGAGTCCTGTTAGTCAGTGTCACTTTTTTCCCCTAAATGGTCATCTCATTTCCGAACATAACGTCAGTTCACAGACTGATGTCTTGAAGCCTGTTTACACCTGATATTAACGCGCATCTCAGGTGGACAGCGCCAAATACGAGTGCAAATGACCACCAAGACGCACTGTGATGTCGAGGTGGTCGGACGATATATCTTCCGTAGTGTAAACACTACAACATGAATGCAGGACGTAGTAACTTGCTCATTTTACCATGAATTGGACAAAATGTCACAGGACCTTCCATCGGCGACATGTTGAACTGTGCTGTGTGAACATTACTAGTGACGCAACAACAGTCTACAAGTCTTTTTCAATGGAAGCTGGTAACACAAAGCTACAAACTGACGCCCGACACTTGTCGCTGCTGATGGCTGTGACGCACTACAGATCAAAGTTTAACTGGCTTTTGTCAACGCTCCAATGATGCGGTGAAGCACAACCAATCACATTTTTTTTCGTTTCTAGCTGCGGTGCTGTAATTCATCTTAATTAACTCACACTTTTTGCGCCTTGTGGCGCAAATAGGGATATAATCTGACATTGATCAAAAGCACAGAAACTTTTGCGGCCAAATACAAACTGTAGGTGACGTTCAGTTGAGGTGCTTTGTGGCAAGCAGCGGACACGCACAAGCCTATGAGGACAAAACTATGCTAACGAGCGTTTCAGGCACACTTTAACGGCGATTCTGCGATAATGTAGCTGGTCATGCTGTTTCTGTGTTGCTCGTGGTATTAACGCAGCATAATGAGCATGCTAGCAAGACAAAGTAATAAATATGCACAGAGCCCTTGGACCTTCGAATGTAAGTGACTTAGGCAGTAACAAAATCTGAACACAAGTGGCAGCTGGAGACACAAGATAGATACGGGTGTGAGCAGATATGAGTGTGAGCAATGTGTCTTGACGGCCCTCTTGTGAACGAATTACAGAAATGCATGTCAATACCAGGAATAAACAGGCTCTTATTGAGGACTTGTTTCATACAGTCTGACGGTTCTTTCACAGCCAGGCTGTCAATATGTCGTCTATTATATGGAGGTAATACAAGATACGGTCAAAGTAAAGTAAACAAGGATTCCAAATGTTCTTCACATGCAGTCAAATAAAAAAGGGCGAAACAAAATAGCAAGATATGAGAAAACAGTTGACCTCTCAAAACTGATTTTTTTTTTTTAAAAGCACACACAATTTTCAAGGGAAACCTAAAAATATACCTCATACTTTGAGCGTACCCTATAATTAACAAATTCACTCCAGCTGCCATTGTTCCTGACAAAGCAGATAAAACTAAATCAGTTTACGAACGGCTCACATTTGCAACATTTACGTGACAAAATGAAGGTTTTAACTTTCAAGCAGCTATACTTCTGAGGACTTATCGGTGAAAACACTTTGGGTATAGTTTCTCGTTGTAAGGGCCCTGACACACCAAGCAGGTGGTCATTGGTCAATGTCCAGCTCTCAGTGAGCGTCTATCGCTCTAGTTTTTGTGCTGTCTGGCACCGTTGGCACTAGTTGGCTTTTTTTTTTTTTGTATGATTCAGCATGTTGAATTGATGTCAGAGATGGCAGACCCCGTAACTGAGTGAAACCGAAGAGAGGAAAGCAAGCAAAGGGCTAAAGTCAAGAGGCCGTGAGGTCGAAACAAACATATATTATAATGGGTGAGATTATTATACAAGCCATCGAGCTCTTTAGCAGAAACGGTCTGTGACGTTCTTTTATTCGCTGGTGCATTCTTTCAGCATCAGGCTGTTAATGTGCTAACTGGCTAAACAGCTTTTTGTGTTGGTCTTCCTGTTGCCCTTTTTGAAAGACGAATACAGACTACCGTCACCTGCTGCTATCGAGAGTTATTCCCTCTGACAGAAGCGCATTGCATAGGTGCTTTTTGGCTGCTGGCTTAAGTCTGTGTGGTGTGTTCAGGTGTAACTTTCGGGCCGAGACACGGGCAACATGAGGTGATGCAACAGTTCATCGGCACTACTTCTTCGATCCAGGTTTGGTGTGTCTGGGCTTTTACATAGCAGGGCGCAACTGAGCTCCATTTGTCAGTGGGGACATGTCAGGGAAATGAAGGCAAATAGAAAAATGAATTATCTGTTGATCAGTTGTGAAGCTGAGCAAGTGGTCTTGATATATCAAATTGTAAACACCCAAGAAACACTATATAAGGTGTGAAATGTACATAAAAGTGATAAAATGCTGAAAGCCAAGGACCCAAATATGTTTTGTCTATCTGTGTGGGACTGCAAGGGTCTCCAAAAAAAAAAAAAAAAGGGAAAAAAAGTAGTTTCCAGTCTATTTTCTGTGGATCCAGTTCTGATTCCATTCGTCTTTCTCACACACTCTCACTCACACACACTTTCGCAATCTACCGTCATCCTTTGTAAAGCAGTACCAATCTTCCATCTGTATATGGATCTATATTTACATACTGCTGTAGGTAAATACAGATGTATACAGTTGGGAGAGAATCTTCTGTTCGCTACGGTCTCTCCGTGGATAGCAGCGCCACCGTCCAGTCAGCCGGCTTCATAATGAAACTATACAAATCAACAAAGTCAGATTCCAACAATACGTATTTGGTTCTTAAGCAAAAAGGTGGAAATCCTTTGTACTCCACTCCTCTATCGTGCTCCATTGTTCCTTTTTTATTTGTTTGTTTCCTTCATCTATGCTCCTTCGGTTCATCCATTATTTTCCCAATTGAACGTTTTTGAGTCGCTTCTTCATTGTTAGAGGCTCGCTCGTCCATTATCCCCAGCGGACCAGACTGTGAGCAGAGAGAGAGAAGAAGAAGGAGAAGAAGAAGAAGAAGAAGAAAGAGGAAAACAAAAGGAAGAAGAGAATAGAGAAAAGGGGGAAAGATCAGGAAAGACAAGAAGGATCCAAAAAAAAAAGAGTGACAGTTAGACAAAGGGGAAGATTTCTAATGAAAGGATTGATACAAGGAGAAATCAAGCGGGAGGGAGAATGCAGGAAACAGCTGGTAAACGCGCTCAGTGGTCAATTAGAGCCTGCAGAATGATCGTGGCGTCTTATCGTTGCCCTGGGGAACGGTCCTCTACACAAACATAAACACACACCTCTCTCGCTGCAAAGGAAACTCATGTAGCACAAGCAAACTCACACACACAGACATTCACCAAGTTGCTCGTGTACACACATACACACACACACACACACACACACACACACACACACACACACACACACACACACAGCATCTGTGGTTTCTGAATACAGTGCGGCAGCGGCGGCAACAGAGAAAGAAAAGAAGAAGGGAAGAAATCCAGAGAAAAAATAAATGAGACGAGGACAGGTACACAGCGATGAAGTGCAGAGTCCTTGTACAGCAGGTAAACCCTCTTGTGTTCTTACAGTGTGTGTGTGTGTTTCACCAGACCAGGGATTTGGAGCGGGTGCTGACTCCTTTCCTCCTGCTGGCTGCTGCCGTCGCCGCGTTGCGATGACTTCGTTTGTGAGACTCCAGGTACAGCTGAGGAAACAATTTAAAGAAAAGCTCATTCGCTTTCAATAGATCCATACACAGTTCACAGATACATGGAGTTAAACTATCTGGTTAGACATCTTTAATATAACAATGGGCAGAGCGCAGATTAAGCAAAGACCTCGTTCTTCTCAGGGGTAAAAACAGGATGTCATTATTCAGCTGATGCATTTTGATACATGATCTACAGATTACTTTGTGTTATTTTTGCCCTAAACATCATCAAAACATACAAAATTAAGTGAAAAATGGCCCTCCAAATTCCCCAGGTGTCTATAATGTCTCGTTGTTCTCCTAATGTTCTCCTCTTACCTGAGCTGCTATTTATCAGTCTAGACTGCTTCGGTGTGAGTTGCAGAGTGTTGGAGATATCGGCTGTAGAGATGTCTGCCTTCTCTCCAATATAATGGAAATAGACGGCACTCCGCTTGTGGTGCTCAAACCGGCAAAAAAATACATTTGACAAACTCTACAGCAATGTCTCTTTCCAGAAATCATGACCTTTTTACTGGAGATAATCCACACACCTTGTTGTGAACAGTTTCATGTAGGAACTATTTTTAATACTTTCTACTGAACTACATCCGGCAACTGTATCACTGCACATAAGGAAGTGTTCATGGACTGTCCCTTGAAAAAAATAAAAATAAAATAAAAAAAAATCAATACACTGATATCAATTAAATATTAGGTCATAGACACCATTGCTCTTCATCTTAAGTCTTCATGATGGCACAACCTGATCATCTTATCCACCACAGGGTACGCCCTAACAGTGCAACCTCAGACTGGAGTTGATACAGCGCATAAGTTTCACTGTAGAACTTTGTTAGTTCCTACAACAATGTCTGTGGATTAAAATGTATTTTTGGTGTTTTGAGCCCCACAAGCTGAGTGCCATCCAGTTCCATTATATTGGAGAGAGGGCAGACATCTCGACAGCTGATATCTCCAACACTCTGCAACTCACCCAAACAATCTAGATTGAAAAACGCACTACTGGATATGTATATCTGACTTTGGGGAGAACATTCCCTTTAAGTTTAGTAAAGTGTGTTGTTATTGAGTGGAGATTTATGTCAGTAATTGAAAATCCAATACCTTCTTGGCAAAGGCCCGTCCACACTGGTCGCAGGCGTGGAGAGAGAAATTCTTGGTCACTCTGACTTCAGTGGAGGACGAGGATGTGCCGCTGCTCTCTGACTGGCCGTCGTGCCGGCGGGTGTGTGGAGTTTGATTGCCGGACGAGCTGGTGCTGGAGGAGGAGTTGCGTTGATGTGTGTGTTTTTCACTGCGGCGGGTCAGCGGGGGGCTGATGGGACGAGGCTGGAGGGTCTGCTGTCTCTCCTGCTTTCTGGTGACAGGAGGGGACGGGGTGAAGGCGGGAGACGAGAGGTCCTGCTGTTTCCTCGTGACGGGGGCAGGAGGCGGGGCGGAGGAAGAGGAGATGGAGGTAGCTGATGAGGTGGTTGGGGCAGGTGTGGAGCACTCTTGCTTGCGAGTGACAGGAGGTGAGGGAGAGGAGGAGGACGACGACGAAGAAGCGTGACGTCCGTTCACTTCCTCTTTGGCGCTGCTGCTTGTCCTCTTGTTTGGGGTCGTACTATTGAGTACGACCTCGGCGAGCCTCTTCACTGCCCTGCTCTCCAGTTTGGGCATGATCTTGGCGAGGTATGCAGATGACTTCTTGTGCACCACAGTCACGTGACGCAGGACGTCACGTTTGCGGCGTGACTCGTAGCGGCAGAGAGGGCAGCGATAGAACTTAATAAAGATGTCGTTGCCATCCGTGTGCAGCTCGATGTGCTTTGTTAAATTCTGACGTGAGCTGAACTGTCGTTTGCACAGTTTGCAGAAGAGTTGCTTGAAGTCAAAACCCACTGACAGTTTGGTCATTTTGGCAGGCAGGCCGCCGCTGCACATGTTGCCACCACGCGAGGATGATGAAGATAAGGGCGGCGCCATCTTTGGGCTCGATGGTGCCTCCTCCTCCTTCACCTTCATTGTGTTGTGTGCCACAGGAACACCTTTAGCTGTCCCAGTGCTGTCGCTAGGAGATGGAGCCGGACTGCTGTCAATGTCCTCCTCCTCCTCCTCCTCCTCGTCACCATCTTCCTCTTCTTCTGAAGGTTCTACTGCTTCCTCTTTTACTCGGATGTTGTTGCTTGGGCCTACATTCGTGCTGCTACTGTTAGGAGTGGCTGCTGGAGTAGAGGAGGCTGAAGTGGTGGAGGGCCTGTTACTTTTGATGCTGTATATTTTGTGGACAATACGCATGTGTCTCTTCAACATGAGCTGAAATGCACAGGAAAAAAAAATGAGGATCAATTGATACAGAAGAAGAGGATACACTAAAATATTTTTCTCAGTGTTTTCAATCTGTTGTTATATCATAAACACACAGGCCTGAGATACACACACATGCACAAACAGAACTTGCAGTAAATGGAGAGATGTCAGAGTGAGAAGGCTGCTCATGGACAGGCGCCCTGAGCACATTTTCCTCCTTTAAAGTAAACATGATTATTCATACCAATTTATAGAAATAGTCGACTACCATTTACTGTGGTAATACAGTGACTATGTAGAAGAACCTCATACAACTCATTTTAAAAAAAAAATCTGAACTATTCCTGTGAGGTAATAAAATATCACCCACAAGACCAAGTTGAATGTACATCATGCTGCCTGAGACTTTTAAGACACCAAAAGGTATGGAAGTTTGAAGCAGCCAGCAGGACAACAAACAAACCTGAGAGCTGTAGTTCCTCTTGCAGTGCGTGCAGCGACATGAGGCCGGGGCCGTCTGTGGAGAGGCTGATGCCTGACTCTGAGGTTTGGGCTGGTTTTGGTTTGAGGCAGTCGTTTTAGAGTTGACAGGGGTGGACTTGGAGTTGTGGCTGCGCGTTGGAGAGGCGCTGTTGCTCTTCTTGGGGGGCGTGACCTCCAGAGAGAAGGGCTGGCCAGGCCGCGAGGCGATGCTTGGTGTGATGGTGTCCCTCCGTAGACCGCGGTGCACTTCATCAAAATGACGGCGTACGTTGGCTTTGGTCGCGAAGGTTTTGAGGCACACTGGGCAGGATTTTCCAGTAGGTGTGCTGAGAGTCCTCGGCCGACCTCCATCAACAACAAAAGGGATTATTATTTCATATGTAAACTGTGAGAGGCTAAAACTGACATGATATCTATAGCAAATAAATACAAAATACATATTTTTTATATATTACTGACAGAAATGAACATTAAATCGAGAATGAAGACTGACTGAAGGCTGTATGTCATAAAAAATCTACACCATAACTTTTCAGCAAAAGCAAACCATCAAAACCATCAATATGACCATACGTTTTGTATTAAAATGTTAGAATGAGTTTAATACCTCCTTGTTATGGACCTATGGTGTGTTTTTTGTTCATATTTTATGACTTTTAAATATGCTTTTATGCTGGTTGTTTTTATCTGTTTTTTGTGCTAATGCTCTCACCCTGTAACACTTTGAGATTTGTTCCAAATGTTAAGTGCATTAAATAAAATCTATTATTATTATTGTTGTTCTTCCTCTTATTATTATTATTATTAATCAATATTTAAACATACAGACTATTAATTCTAAATCATCAAATTCAATCTTTTTTGTAGTATTTAATTGTAATTTGTATAAACTCTTACCTTTCACCATAGAGAGCAGGCTTGTGGGAACTGTGCGTGTCTCTGTGAACTTTCGGAGCTCTTCCAGTTTGGTCTGGTGCATTTTGCGGCAGTGACGTCTGATGCTGCGGCGCGAATTAAAGTCCTGACCACACAGACAACAGGATATTGTCACATCTTCAACCTGTTTGGGAGGGAGTGAGCAAAGAGAGATAATGGCTAACTACGGTGAGCAAGGTTTGTGGAAAATTAGATCACCATTTAGTATGTGAGAATACATGTTCACGACTATCACTGCGCCCGACTTTACTTTGATACTTTTGCTTCTTGATGTTTCCAGTCACCTACCCCACTAGTGGAGCCCTCATCTTCATGCTGTGGCTTCTCCTCTTTAGTCTCCTCTTCAGCCTCCCACCTCCTCTGTCCCTGATTGTGTCCCGGGCTGCCGTGGCTCTCCGACGCTCCTGCCTGGCTCTGCTGGTTGCTGTCCACACCCTCCACTTGTTCACCTTCCCATGCTACCGGACTCTCTCTGGCACTATGAGGGACAAAGAGACAAACAGTAAAAAATGGGGAAATGCTGGAAGTAGTTTAAAATCCCACTCACATGATGAGGCTATTGCACAAACTGGATTTGTCTAGATAATGCACATCATGTTTCTCTGTGAACAACAAACCAAGTAACCAATTTTAAAAGTACCAGCACATTTTAATCCATCAGTGTATACCACCTACCTCGGTGTGTGCGATGGATATCTAGCCAGCTCCTCTTCTGTGGTGAGGTACTGGAACACGGCCTTGGTAGTGGTCTGAATGGGCTCCAGTCGGACCACGTAGTCTGGGACTCTGGGATATATGGCGTCCAGTAAATCCTTAATGGCAACGCTTTGTCTGTCATCACCCGACGAACCTGGAAAAGAACAATACAAAATATAATTCATTTAAAACTAGAAGGGCACTCAAAAAGTGCAGACATCTCCCAAGGCCATACATCTTATTTTGCAATATCAACAAAAGTGAAAAATAATCAGTGTATCCACCCCATGATTTGCATCTGTTCCAGAACTGAATTGGTTCTTCCTTAGCACTGGCTACATATGATTTTGCTAATGTTATCAACATAAGCTAATGTGTTTTTGCTGTTGAAATATATGAACTTCTTGGTTAATGGCTGCACAACACGGAGAGCAGAGTGTACTCTGGGCACAGACGGAGCAGCGGAACATCAGGCACAGTGATAGTGACACATAAGTGTTCATTGTGGTGGGTCCAAACGTCTGCAGCAGCAGCTCTTCTCAACCATTGATCTGATCAGCTGACTGGATCAAAAGAACAATCATCCATCACGCGACTCAAACTCCTCAAACTGCTGCTGAGGGAAAAAAAGAACTCATGACAAGCTCCGTTTGCTAGACACGGGACACAAAATGATAAAAAAAAACACACATACACAAACAGAAAAATAGGACGAGACTTTCTAAAAATCAGTCTAGAAATGCCAAATAACTGATTTGCCTTGGCAGTCTTAACAAGGCCTTAATTTTGATATTAGATAGAAGTAGATAATGAACCTATCCTTATCCTGTTCATAAAATGTATGAAAATTAATTTAGCCATGAAGTCATCACCTTAAAACCCTGACCAGCCAAAGGATGCACAGCCTATCTGTATCTGTTTTCTCACAATGTCTTTGAGCTCAACACTGAACCCCAGCCTCCTTGTGGCAAATTCTGCATTAGATAAAAGTCCCAAAAATGCAAAAAGACAACATGATTCCTCAGAGGCTGGTCACTCTCCTCTCCTGAATTCTCTTTTGTGTTACTGAGCTCTTTCAAAATGCCCACAGAAAAGGCACAATGTGGATGGGTTTGTGTGACTGCATTTGGAGAAGATGAGGGTCTCTGGCTACAAAACATCTTCTGTTTATGCAGTTTTGGTTCGGCACATACTCTTATCCGCACAGCGCTTTCTTTTAGAGTGAGAACAATTATTTTGCCTCTCTAAAGCCTCCTTTATGAGGATATTCCTCTTCGGGTAAATGTGTTAGTTTATGTCTTTACAGCAGGAGATAAAGGGAGGATAGAAAGAGAGGAATTGAATTTTGGGCACTCTAAAAATGGGTCACAAATCATCACTGGAGACTGTATAGGTTCAGTGTCAGGGCTAGGTGGTGAAAAATGGAGTGTTTCAAGGAAAAAAACCTTTTGTTTATGCGAAACCACACAATTAATGCTCTTCGTCTCAATGGTGACAAACACACACCAATTAAGTCATTTATCAAAATAACAATACAATACACTTTCAGCCACTAGTAATGGACTCTTGATTGAGAAAAATTAAGCCAAAGAACAACTTAATTAAGACCACCAGCGAAAGGAAAGATGTGACGAAACAAAGCTCTTTTTACAACAACAATCATTACAGTGGATAAAACTGAGCAAAAGATAATTGACCGTTTGTGTTCAGATTGATTTCTCTTTTAGGAGGAGAGGAGAGCTGAATCAGAACAGAGATGAAGGCTTCATGCTTTGCCTGAGTCTCCCACCACTTCTAAGCAGCAAAGAATAGAGACGTGGACACATGCTGTGGCTAATGAGAAGTAGATAAAACACAAATGCTGCCGGATCAAAGTCAATATCCTTACCGATATGAGAGCAGAGCAGAGGAGAAACTGCACTTTGAGCGAGGGAAATGATTGATGGATTGAATGTGTTACTATGTGCATGTGAGTTTGTGTGCAAAGGAATGAAAAGGCGCCGTGTACAGACAGAGGAGATAAGAGGGGAATAATGAGTAGGAGACAGATGGCGTGAAAGAGGGAGAAGAAACCTTGGAGTGACAGAATATAAGAGTGGAGAAGCCTTAGGAGACGTTTAAGTAATCAACGAGTCTGTGCATGGTTTTGTATGTGTGGTGAGTAAACTGGGCGTGTATGGGTGACGAGTTCAAGTCAGTTTGATTTCCCCCTTTGTTCAAGGAGTCCCCGTTTGTCTGTGTGATCTGTACACGTTTGCATTTGTATGTTCTAAGCACGCACAAAACTTCTGGGCTCGGCTCTTAGAGATTTTACCTGTTCTGCTCATCGATTTTGCTTTTGAGTTCATGGTGGTTTTACCTTTGCTGTTTCGTTGGTGCTTTGAATTTTAAGAGCTACGTTTGTCAACGAGTATGTATTCTAGTCGAGTGTATGTGAGTGTGTCTGCATCCTAATGTGTCGTGTCACTAACCGTTGGGCTCCGGCAGCCGTGATAGGCAGTAGTACTCTTTGTGTGTGATGAGGTTGGGCAGTCCTCTGAACAGACTGCGACACAGTTTACACTCAAAGATGGTGTCCACCTCCCTCAGCAGCATGTGCTTCAGCTGGCTCGTGCCTGCGAGTCAAAGAACAACAGTGAGGATTACTTACAGTGATAACAGGGAGAAGTGTAAGACACATACCATGTGCACATGGCCACCTGAGCAATCAGTCAAGTGCAATGCATCCTCATTATCTGATTGGATATGGCTTTTCTACACCGCTTTTTTCTGGTCTCCCCATCAGGTGATCATATATAAGAAGCCCATATCAATGATAATTTTATCATTTTTAGCAACTGACAAGTCAAGTCAAACTTAAATGTTTATGCCGATATCCGATGTGCCAATAACTTATTTGGCCAATAACCGTTACCAATATCAATACACCCACTTTTCTCACCCCTAATTTATTTTAGTCTCTTCTGTAGTGGAATTATCATCATATTATGCATACTCTTCTCGTGATGGCCCACCAGCAATGGAGACATAAAATACAATGTTTTTCAGTGTATAATAATTATTATTAATTATATAATAATTATATAATTATTATAATAATAATATTCATTGTGCACAATAAAATAATAAAATTCAACGTTCTTGTGTAATATGACAATCAAAAAATTATTGGTTTTTAAATTCGATATTTCATTTTAAAGCCAGTATCTGTTGATACCGATGACGGGCTGATATCATTGTGCATCCCTTGTCGGAACGGTGTTATTCGCGGTAATCCCAAAATGAGTGGCTCCACTAGCTACCCTGCTCCTACCAGACCTAAGTGGTGCGCAGAACAGAAAACTGAAATCACTAAATAGTACAATAATCTGGTTGCCATGATTATGAATAATGTCCAACTATAAACTAGACTTCCCTTCTCTGTTTGAGAAACAACATTTACCAAAAACAGGAAGGGACTGTCTGAAGTTGAGCTTAAAATGGAGAAAAGACGCTGATGAATTCCAGTCTGAACAAAAACCTGTGAGGTAAATAAGCCTTATCCCAATAAAGATCTCACTGGCATTTTAAAGGACTCCGATGATGATTGCCTTTGCATTAAGTGCTATTTTGCGACACAGCTGTCATCACCTCCACTTTATCTGCCATCGTCGTCATCAGCATGCTGACTCATTTTAATTCAGTTTGTCCACATGGAAGTGTTCAGTGCTTTGTTGGATCTCTGACTCATACGTGTGTCCTCTGTACAGCTGCGTGCGTTGCATGCTTTGCTGGACATTTCACACATCTGTGCAGACACATTTCATTCAAAATCACTGACTTAAAACTGTCAGGCTGACTCACACATTGTAACTAGCTGTCACACACATGTATACAAAACACTCTCTGTGGTGTCTTTTCATGTGTCTCTTTTACTCTGTCAGTACTGTGTATCTTTGGTTGTTGCACAGCACTCAATATGGCTTTCTTACAATATGAGCACACAAAAAGAAAAAAAGTAACAGCTTTGAAAAATGCGATTTTCTGCTTTCATGGTTCAATAGGTCTTGTATAACACAAGATCTGGGCGTGTTAAGCCTCTGTTAATGCAAAAGAGGTATTTCCTGCTACACTGTTAAGTTAAATGCTCTCCAGCAATGAACCAAAGAGACAGATAAGACCTTTTTACACAAAGATCGCGCTACAGGGCTGCTATGAAGTACTTTATGCCTCCTTTGCATTTTTACGCAGAACCAAACAATGCCAGCATCATGCTGCTCCAATGTGTGATTTTAGACAGCATGCTGGCATTGCAGAATCAAGAGAGGCATGACAGGGGATGCCTGGTAGCTCAGTGGGTAGAGATGGCGCTGCATGTACACAAGCAATGTCCTTGTTGCAGCGCCCATGCTAGCTAAAAGGCGAGACAACTCTGCTCCCCCCATTACATGAGCACACCTTTTATGCAGAATGGCGAGGCGGCATAATGGCACAATAATCCTGACTTGAACAGGTAGTGAATTGTCCTTTTCATTGTAAGTCGGCGCATGTGTTGTCAGTGATGGACTGCTGTTGACAGACTACTTATATTATTTTCTAATAAAAATGGTTCTAAATCAAATGCATTATTGTACATTTTTCTTTTTTTTTCATCTTCTTGGGTGGATTAGTTTTAAATATTGCGAGGCATAAAGAAACAGAGCATGTCATTACTCTTGTCTGGAAATACATGCGCCGTGCCTGCATTATAAACAATAACTAATAGAAAAAAATGAATAGATAATCAGAAAACACAAAGACACAAACCTGAACGAAAGCATTCAATTATCTGCTGAATCCCAGACTTGGAGGTCTGCAGAGGCTGCTGGAGCAGAGGAGGATCTCCGGGCTCCACGCACAGACCTTGAGAGCATGAAAGAGAGAGAGATTGCATTTTATCAAAACCAGCATATAATTACATCAAAATGTGACAGTCTCTGAGATATATGTCGACACCTGGGAATACTCGGGACCCGGTAAGGCAAAGTATATTGTGGTGTGCTTAAAAGGACAGGCACAATCAGAGGCACACAAAGAGGTCTGTATCAGACTGTGATTCACTCTGACCTCATTACCTTCATGCTAACACACACACACACACACACACACACACACACACACACACACACACACACACACACACACACAGGATGACTATGAGAAAGCAGGTCATCTGTCATTCCTTATGATTTAAGTTCATCATTAAACACATCCCTTGGTTTTATCAAAGACGTTATCAGAAGGGAAGTGCACGGTAAGCAGACGTTAAATGATTAATGAAAAACATTTCTTCCAAATTCAATCTCCGTGTGATGTTTGTTCAGAGGACAACAGCTCAAGTGAGACTGTTGGCAAACATGCAGTGGGGAGGAAGGGGGGGGCAGAGTCATGCTGATGACAAAATTTTTTGTGCTTCGTCCAACAGCGTTTCAGAGCCAGCGCAGCATCTGATACTTCAGCTTGAGTGTCACACAGTGCCACTTTATCTGGCAAAACATGACGTGTGTCCAGGAGGAAACGTATTGATGTGTATTGGAAAACGTTTTGCTTCTGCTCAACCTCAATCACTGTGGAGTGCAGGGTCGGCTGGAAAACAGCAACCATGTTGTTTCGTTTGAATTACTGATCTGCTAATAAGGTGTAAAAGCAGTGAAGAAATCAGCCTTCACCTTCAACATTTCTGGTATCTTGAAAGCTCTGTTGATCCAAGAATTTTAAAATACCCCAATATCCCACAGGTTATATTTATAATATTCAATTCTAATCCTGTTCTGATTATATTCATTTTTAAAATACTATATTTTTTCAAAAAAGGCTTGGGTGGTATCACAGTCCGACAGTTTACCAGGTTATTTGGAAATCTGACAGCATGAACACTGTCCAAAATACATGCAAGCTCTTCTTTCTATTAAACTAACTGTTTTTCGTGCACAGCATGCACCGCCAGAGGTGAGTCTCTGGTCTCTGCTGATGAACAGGCAGCTGAGCTAGCAGACACTGCAACACTGAGTGGTTGTAGGTGGGAATAACATAACAGGACTGAAAACAGCTGCTACAGCACAGTTAGAAAACCCAGAGAAAAACAGTATATTTTAATTTTTAACTCAGTGAATTAAGGGTTTGATTCAACCAAACCAGAGCTGGTGATTGTTGGAGCAGTGGACTAACTAACCTAATGACTTAAAAGAAAAACCAAGATGGTTTTGGTGAGTTTTATTTTGTTTTTGCCCACAGAGAAACTGTCATGTACCATATAACTAGCTAAAAGTACAGGAACGTGTGAAGGATAAAAAGAAAACGACTGATAGAGGTACTGACTAGGAACCAAACTGATAAGGACTATCAATAAGAGTAGTAGCATTGATGAAATCCTAACGATACCCATCCCTGATGTACTGTGTGTGCTATATATGCAATTTAGAACTGAGATTTAATTCATAATCTGTGTGACGTCTATTTTCTAAACAAAACAGGTCGGCTTGCCTTCTGCCAGATCGTAAATCCTCACTAAAACACTGCAGAGAACAAATCATTCTGCTTTTCAAAAAAAAAAAAAAATTAAAAATCCAAAACAAATTTCTGTCTAAATCAGAAAAACACTAAAAAGAATTTAACAAATGCCCCTTTAGGGAGTTATTTTAATCTTATTGATCGGAGTGCTAAATTATTTTTCTTTTGTATTAAACATTAAAAATAAAAAAGCAGGACTGGGGCTATGGTTCCTAAATTATTAATGCAAGCCGACTGTGGCTGACCCACTGGGGGGCTACTACAAAGATGGATTGTGGGGAGGTAAAGTGCCCTCATTCTACTGGTTTTCATGCATATTTTCAGATTTTAGATCAATGCTATGTTAACTTTCCATGGCAGTTGGCACACAAACAGAACAGGGTAAACAGCCACAAGAGCAGACCAATTACACTCACAAACACCACCACAGACCCTGTAATCATGTCAAACACTTTCTAATTTCTCGCATTGTATCGCTGTGAAAGAAGGTGACTGGGAGAACATGATTTTAGCTGCATCAAAAAGAGCATTTTGCAATGGCGACGACAGGGACAAAGCTCCAAATAAAACATTGTCAGTGTTTCCAGCTGTGACAAATGTCCACTGTTTGTTCGGTTTTGAAGCAAGCACTTCAATTACAGCCTGCAAACTGCAATTTATGCTTTAACCAAGAAGCACTATTGTCAATCAGAGTACAATATTTCATGCCAGCATATATATTAAATCATTTTTTACTTCTTTTTTTTTTTTTTGCAGTTTTGCTCTGAGATTACATTATTTCTGGTCAGATAACAAGACTAGAAACGGAGGCTTTGCATGTTTAGAGCCTTGTTGGCCCCATGCTTGAATGCATACACAAGCACACAAACCAAAACCACAGGGTTAGACATGCAATGTGTGTGTGTGTGTGTGTGTGTGTGTGTGTGTGTCTAGGTGAGTAAGAGACAGACAGAAAGCAAAATGAACAGCAGACAGACCGACACACCCACAAAGGCGCAGAGAGAAAGAGAGCTACAAATGTGAATGACAACTGTGTGAGCGGGTGTGACACAGAGAGAGACGGAGATTATGTATTAATGTGTGACAGAATGTGTTTTCCCTGTCCCCATCCCCCCACACTTTTCCCAGGCAAACAGCTATAATCCCAGCGGGGCAGGTCAACGACCCGCCGACCTCCACACACCCCCTCTGCGATGGGGTCAAAGATCAACCAATCAGGAATGTTGGTTCATGCAAACAGCTTCCTTAAGTTAGGAATGTGCAACTCTTTCTTTAGCAGCATTGTCAGAAATTAACTCAGTATTTACGTCTGATATCTACATCTGTTTTTTGGGGAAAGCATTGAAAGGAGGAGGACAGCTGTGGTAAAAGGAAAGCAGAGAGGAGCCAAGGAAGGAAAGAAACCTGTCAGCAATCTGCAGAAAACATTAAGTCATCATTACGGCAGATTTAACAGCCGTGTAATACATTTTATAATCCAATATCAATGGCTCTAGGATCATGAAACACACTGTCAACTGAGGAAATAATACAATTGACAGTACAGAGTGCCTGTAGTTTCAGGAGAAGCTCAACCTTAAAGACACAGACTCATTTCAAGCCAGCATTTTCTCTTAAGTTAGGACCAAATTCATACTCATTTAGTGCAGGGTTTTTTTCCTGCAGAGGGAATTATGAGGTTGCTGCCTCTGTCAAACTTTGTCCCACTTCCAGCTCTCAAAAGAACTCTGACAAGTATCATAATAGAAAACACTATTTTCTAACATGTATATTACTTGGTGGATTTCTGTCATTTGCATTGTAATTGCAGCATTACGCCAGTGTGGTGGCGCAATTGTAATCAGCACAGTGCACTGCCAAAACTGCCACAGAGGAAGAAAAGAGCTGTCTGTTGTGATCTGCAGCGAAGCGGTAAGGCTGGTAACGTCTTTGCAACCACTCAGACACAGGCACAGACGCAGGCGCACCCACACACACACATACAAAGAAAGGAAAATGATTTTTTTTCTGCCATGCGATGATACTTTATATATTAGCAGTTGGAGTTTAAACTGCCATTGCACTCGGTGCTTGTGTACCCTGTGACCTCTATATGTTTGTCTGAATGCCCTCTTGTACTGAGACTACAATGTTTACACCAATGCAATGTAAGGAAACCTTTTCCCCAGTTCATCAGTACAAATGTTCAAACACACATCTGTAAAACATCACGTTAGTTCATTACAATGCATGAAATCACCACCGCCATATATGCTGATAAAAGCAATTTAACAGTGGAAGTAAAATAATCAAAACTAATTAAATAAAACAGAAAAGGCTGTCTTATAAAAGTATCCTATAAAAGTGTGTGAGAGAAGAATACTGATGCTTATTTCTTAAAATTATATATTAAAGCTTCAAAAACAAAAGGAGATAAACATCTGTGTAAATAATATTTTGACAGAAGAATACAATTCTTTAACAAACTATTCAGTATTTGTGTTCATGTTCTAAGTCTCAAACAAAGCTTGACCAGGTGATGTGATCTACTACCTCAATAAACTACTACGTCAATACACAAACTAATATTACCTCAAACACAGAAAAATGCAGATGAACACTGAATAATCGAGGAATTCACATTATAGAAACCAGTGATGATCCATGAAACATTTTCACCACAAATTATTGATATTAGTATCTTGTTTTTTTCAATCATATGATCATTAAAACTCTCAAACGGTTCTTGTAAACAGCGTTTCCTTGAGCCAGCTGAATGCAAAGTACACATGCACATGTGTGCTGGGCACACGATCAGGATGGTGAGCCAGGAAAAACCCTGTGAGTGTCATTAGTCTATTCATTTAATGCCCTCCACAGCTTACATGGTGGGAATAAACACGACTGTCAAGTAGAGCTGGTGTAATACATTCAGTTCCAAATAAAACTTTCATAAATGTTTTACATGTTAGTCTAAACCAGCAGTGCACACTAAATTCAGCGCCTTTTCCTGTTTCCATTTTTTCCTCGAGGGCACACACACCATTTGATTTTATTTGGAGCACACAGTCAGCTCCACTCTGATGCTCTGGCAGTGAAGCTACAGGAGGCTGACAGACAGTTTTAGCCTGTAGGTGGATGAATCAAAGCGGCAGGAAATGCAAAGGGAAGAAAACTTCACCCACCTGTGTTATGACCGTGGCTGCCGGCACTGGTCTGTTGAAGCTGCTCCTCAGTCTGGCAGCTCTGGTCCCTGGTCTCAGTGGTGCGGCCCCTGGCGGGCTCGGGCAGCAGGGGAGGAATGGGCTTCCACAGAGGCTTGGACTGGAACTGGGAAGCAGGGTCGCCCCTTTCCTCGATGTCAATCGGAGTTTCCCTTTGATCAAAGTTCTCCAACAGAGCCTCCGCTGAAGCCGATCTCTGAAGCTGGGCGCGTTCAGAGGACTGCTCTCCTTGTCGGGGGTCCTCCTGTGGCGGAGGCTGGGTGTCTGGCGGGAGCTGGTCCTCCTCCATCTCCGTCTGACCGCCACTCTGTCGGACCAAAACAAGACATGAAAACATGAGCTACAGAAAAAAATAAACAAATAAAAAGGGTAAAAAGGATTACAACTGTAGGATTTTTGTGTCATTACCATCTTTGTTTGAGGATTAATGAGACAAAGGCCTACACATAAGAAGATATTTTTGATATTTTTTCCTCTATGTTTTGGCCTTTTGTCCATACACAAACGAAGCTAGAAATCTGTGCCTTCCAAGTTTCAAATCTTAAAGAACTCCGGTTACTTTTTATGCGTGTGGACATGTAAAACAGAGCGTTTGTGATTATCCAAACCAAAACGTCACCAGAAGTACACAACAAAGAAAAAACAACTGCTCAACTTTAAGTAACTGCAGTCGACTGAGGGTCTCCAACTGATGGTTTGAGCCTGTACCTGACATTCAAGGGGCAGCCATACACTTAAACTTCGTGTTCCTGCAACACTTCACGAACAAATGGAGCTGTCTGCTGTGCCAATGTTATTTGGTCTGCCAGAAAAGATGGTTTTAGATCAAACCTGCTGATACAATTCTGAGAGCAGGATTGTTTTCAATGAGGAAAGGAAGGAAAACTTTCACGTCTAGGGCAGCACACGTACGTTTGAGTGAGCTCTTTTTGTCCTTATATTGAAAGGGAATCAATGGTGATGAGATCCTTGGGAGGTGTTTTAAGAAATTGAACTAACTTTAGCCGACTAACTTTACCATCTTTGCAACGGGAGGAGAAAGACAGTTCTTTTTCATTTTTGCATTTATTTTGTACCAAGATTTTTTTTTTTTTAAACAAAGGTTGTGAGAAAAGAATTCCCGTCTTTTTAACATAAGGGGAAAACATATATTTCAAAACAAAATTGCATACATGTAGAAAGGGTAAAAAAATGTGAAGAATGGTGTAATCTTTGTGCTGCATTCAGTCAAATTATCTCAGTGTCCCTGGGTCGAATCTGTGGGTGGTTGATTGAAACTGTCTGCCACGATGAAAGCTTTCTTGCTACTACCACCGGAAGGCGCCAAAGGCAGAAATTTATTTGCCGCATATAGTAACAAATAAAGAAGAAACTAGAAATGAAGTTCAAGTGACAAATATATGAAACATACACCATCACACATGCACACAAAATCTTATAAATGAAACTTGGATCATGAATAAATAAATAATGGCGTAAATCCTGGATGAAAAAAAAAAATGCACATTGCTGGACAGAATGAGAGGTCACAGCAGGTGACAGAGAGAGTGTGTGTATGTGTGTGTGATTGTCACGTCTCCTCAGCGCCAAGAGATTTCGTAGGGGGGACATTAACCTTGTCGCACACAGCCACCCTTCAGCAGATAAGTGACTCCACACGAATCCTCAAGTGTGTGAACATACATCTGTCTATGCGAGTCTGTTGTGTGTGTGTGTGTGTGTGTGTGTGTCTTGACCAGACCTCCTTTCTTTCTAAGTCCCCAATCTTTTCTCCTCTCCCACCCACCAATTTATCCTCATTTTCTCCCTGTGTCTGTCTCTCTCATTCCTCGCGTCCCCGCTGCCCTTGAGGAGGGATAAATGACTCCATCGTTCAGGCACATTACAGCACATCACCACAGGACAAGAGGGCCACTTGGACACAAACACACTGTGCATACCACGGCGTAATCAAATGACCATAAAATAGCTTAACAGTATGTTACACGTGCTCAATGAACCCATCGGAGCAGTACAAGTCACACAAAGCATTACAGACACAGAACACAAACATCTTCATGTAACCAGCGGATCATGCTTTTTAGGAAAGTGTGGAGAGACGGGGAAAAAACATATAAAATGCAATCTGTGTCATTAAAATCTTACATTTCTACATTACTATGACGAGAAAAGAAAACTCAAGATCTTGACTGTCCAGTGCACAAGAGATATCAAGGAGTGTCACCACTCAGTTAGCATGTGAATTTATGAGTTAGTCAATAAATGACTTATTCATGCCTCATTTTTTTTATTTTTCATAGTGAAGTGGTGAGCACAAAGCATGAGAACGAGCACTGATTAGAGGAGGTGGACTCGCCATTAATTTCCACTTGCTGCTCAATAAAACTACAGGGTGGAACAAATAATAAAAAAGACAGGTGAAACCTGGATTAAACAGAGTGGGTAATCATTTTATGATTGATTTTTCAGCATAATTAATTTTCTATATCAAACTAAAAGGGTAGGAGTCTTGGTCTTTCCGCCTGTCCTTCGATTATTTTGACAAGCGTTTATCTAGTTGACTTAGTGGGTGTATTGCTGACGACCCAAGGAAGTGCAGTGTCGAGTGCGAGTTCTCGAGATCTACGAGACACATTTATTAGTGTGTTATATGCAAACTATGAAGCCTGTAACTATAACACTGTCGCACCGCACACCGGATACAGTTCGCTCTCCGTCGATCGCATCAGTACATTAGAGAACAGATAAAGTTGAGAGACAAGAGGAGTTACATTATAGCAACAAACTCAAACATTTTAAGCAACAACGATGCAACATTCTGAACGAACGTTTTTGGTCCAGCCTGGTCACAATTTCGCCAGAGTCCAGTGTTTTGAATCAGCCCAGTTTGAGTCGACTGATTTGTATGGCATCGGAACATGATACAGCATTTTCTCAATTTAACAAAAAAAAAAAACAGGGAATTATAGGAGATCTTTACTGATTCTTGCTCAGAATAATTTAAAAGCTAAATTGTTGTAATAATTGAAGTGTATGTTTGTTTAATTCTGCTCAATAAACACATATTTCAAAATAAATGAATAAAAACGACAGCAGGGCTATTGGCCCCATTCATGACAGGCACATTTTGAACTGTGCTAGTTCGTATCAAATGGAATATACTTCACATCACAGTATGCTCTCATCACTTTCATTATGATCTTTAGTTGAAAACAAATAGTACAAGACAGACTGTAATGAATAATTTCTGAACAAAGTGCATGCACTGAATGAGCAACTACTGTTGCTGAGGTTCTTGCTGGAGTATGATTATGTCCATTTATCTCAATGCAATGACTTTCATTGTATTACCTGATGTTTAAGCACCAACGGTCATGCAGGTAAAGGCTGTGGCAGAAAGAGTGCAGACTATAATTACCCTACGCACAACAAAAAGTGATTAACCTTCTATTTACTCAGCTGTTTCCATCTCTGTATATATATTTATACTACTCGTTATGCATATACATTTTACTGCAGTTCTGTTTACATGTTTAATCATTAGCAATTACTGTCTACTGCAAATTTATATTTATTCCATAATTTATTTATGGTATATTGAATCCCTAAGTTTTAACCTGCACGACTTAATGTCTTATTATCTTATATTACAATCTCATGAATTCTCGTTTCACTTTCGCTTGTGTGATTTTCTTTTTATACATGTTTAATTAGCATTGTTGGAGTGAGCCTGAGACCCAAGGCTTTCGATAGTAATGACTGCTTCTGTAATTGTTGATAAATAAATAACTTGAACATTAAAGAGTTGGATCTGAATAAAATATGAAATAAACATACAGGCTTACATCACTAGTTTTCAGGTGAGGGACTGAGTCTAGCTCTGGACTAAAACAAAGCTCAACTGAGATAATTTCATTAGGCCTGGAAACTGGTTTCATTTTCTTCTGATCACCCAACTGTGGGTGTGAGAAGTGTAAAAAACTGGTAGTCTGGTTACAAATAGGTGGTTTCGTGAGCTAATAGAGCGCACAGTGTCTGGTAAACTAAGATAAAAGCGTGAAATGTGTAAAGGGGGATATACCGTATACTCATCAGCAGAGCATCAAATCAGAGTTTATCTCCACTGAAACACACAGTAAAATATGAGCATTACAGCTATTGCAATGACAGGTTGCACAGGGGGGTTTTGCAGGTTGGGTATTAACATAAAGGAAGTGTGTTTTCCAAAGTCTGACAGTGAAGGGAGTGAGACTGGACAATAACATCCAGGCATTGTTTGTTTTTTTCCAGTACCTCCAGTCTGCGGAGACAGTGAGCGCTCTTCCTCCTGGTTGACTTCTGGTCCTTCACCATGCCGCCAAGTCTGGCCTGCTGCACCACCCGATCACTACCAGCTCTCTCCTGTAACCTGCAACAACACCCCACATGAGCCAAGGACTACACTTCATGAAGTACCACTGCTGCTGGATGGACTCCTAAAATATAAAATGCTTGTTTGCATCTGTGCTTGAGCTTGGTTTTCAAAATTATAAATAGGTAAGACATTACAGAGGCTTCTTATGACTCATCTTTGTATTGTTTGCTCCGTTTGCTGATGTATGGATTTCTACCCTACAGTTATCTGCTACCTGCAGCAATAAAACTTCTGCTGAGAGCTGCCTGTGTCTACTTTATATGTGGCTGCACGCAGCCTACATGCCGCATCACTGATACTCACACATTTAAGGACATGAGAATAGCATGCAATAGCAATAGCAACAGTTACATATGCAGGGTTTAAAGTTAATGTCTTTTTCTCTCTTGTGCAAGCATGGCAGTAGGTCATAAATCTACTAGCCCAAAATCAATTTTCACTTGCCCCATAGATTTTTTTTATTAGCTAAGAGAACAAAGACGAGTTAATATTCATGAAAAAATGAACTAGTTTTATCTGCCTTGCACTTAAAATGTGTGAAAACTGCACAAGACATAGTTTCCCCCACATCCAGTCACACCACCAAACTAAACTCCAGTTTACAGGGTAAATGAAATGCTTCCCTTTTGTACTTTAACTCTGTCTTAACCCTCTGCCATTTTTAGACTTTTACATGCTGACATTTACAAATGCACGATCATGATCCCTTTAAATCAGAAAAAAAAATTCAATTTGAAGAACAGGCAAAACTAAATCATCGTTAAAAATCAACAGCAAAATCTGTTGCCAAACTTTCACACCCATAACACATTTCTGTGAAAGCATGTATAATGCATTAGAGAACAAGCAGTAAACATAACAGCTTATTGTGTTTACTAGCTGTAGAGTGCTCAGAGACCACCAGGCTGCAAACTGGATTTCACAAACAAAAAAAAAATTGAATAGAGTATTTTTTTAAAAGGTCACAGTAATGGTTTCCCACAATGCTAATTCGGCTGCTTGTCATATTACTGTCAGGACAATTAAACCCATGTTACCTGCATCATTACATTGTACGAGGCACACAATCCCTGTGTGCATTAGAAAATGAGTGTTGTGGTCTTCCTAACATAAACGCTAATGTATGTGCTTTTCCCTGAGGACTGCACACTGCTGGGAACAACGTTACTGCATATACGTATATGTGCATCTGGTTTCAAAGAAACTATTTATAATGAGTCATTTTATGCAAATAAGCACTGTGGTGGTACAAACGTGTGTACAGATACATACATGCAAATGATGTACACAAACACTGCTACTGAGGATAGTTGAGAAGCTGCTTCTAAAATGTATACTTGGATTTGGGGTCAACATATCATATTTAGACCTTCATTCTGGTTTACTTCCCTGCTATTATTCTTATTTAAATTATGTTGTTTTCCCTATTAGGCAATAAATAATTATCTGTGGGCCAAATTCAGCCTTGACATGAAGAGACTGTGGATTTACAGTGGACTGTAAGTTTGAGAAGTACTGACTTTGTGGAAAACAGGAGGAATGCCCACTTTATTTGTAATTTTTGAGTTTCTTGTCATCATCATTTATTTTATGTAAAGCCTTGTAAAACACATGAGGGTGTTCATTTTCAGTAATGCTGAGGTACATACAACATTCAACTTAAATATACCGAAGAATAGAATATAAATACCGAAGAATACAAGGCCTTTACAACATAAAAAAGAAACAAACCTAAAAAATAATGATAGTTACAATCAGTTAGATCACCAATTAAACCTTGAATGTCTCTCAGTGGTATTAATGAATACAGGTTAAAGTTTTGCTGAAGCATATTCCATGAATGGGGGGCACAGTAAGAAAAGGCTTGATCTTATAGCAGCTATTTTGGCAGAGACTGCTTCCTGTTCTCGACAATGTTTGTGTTTTTCATTTTTAAAAAAAAAGATGATATTCATCCCCACAAAGAGTAAATAAATCTGAATCTCAGACTCAATCTGAAAAGCAGTCGCCCCCACTTATTAAGCTCATGTAAATCACAAATGAGAACCCTAATCCTCAACTAAAAATCTGTGCTTCATTTCATTGTATTTCATTTATATTGCAGCACGAGTGGTGAAATAACATTTGTTGCTGCCCTCTAGTGGCTGTCTGAGTTCAGTCCAACTCAACCACATGCACCTGACACCACACCCAAAGCCACTGGTTCAATATGCCATGCTTTAGCTGCACTGACATGCTTAACAGCCTCACTGATTTCCAATTTGTCACTCTCTGTCATACCTACTAGCTGCAGAAGGCCAGCATTAGCTGCTACCAAGAGTACCAAACCAACTGATAAATCAAAACATCAAAACTTGCCTCAAGAGTCAAATGGTGGATTAATTAGATGAGCTGCCAGTGACAGGTGCTTATACAGGTTGGGTGTGACACACCACACATGTCCCAGACTTATGGAAATTCGGAACAAGCTGACAGCATGACAACACCAAACAACTGAGCAGAATAAACAGTGGGAACATTGATATTTGATTAACATAAGTTACATCTCATTTTACGCCTGGGGCCGACATGCATGACTTAATTCTGTGATTTGCTGGTAGTCTATCATAAAGTGGTAAATACATTGATTAATAGCTTGAAATAATTATCGTGCCTTACAGCTATGGACAAATTTTGATTAAAAATTAATGAGAAAATCTGAAAGAAATGGAAACATGGTTTGAGAAATTGAACTGCAGATTTTGTGCATACACCAAAATGAATGACAATGCTGACGATGAGCGGTAATTGTGGCAGGAGCATCACATGATGCAGCCAATGTCATATGCACAGGCATATCCCCACATGGGTATGCTTGTAGTTTCACTTAATATCCAGCAGGGGGAGACAAAGCTCGTACTTAAAATGTGTTTCCAGTTGAAAAGTTTGGTAGTCTGCTAATGTCTCCAAAAGACAAGACAGGAGTACTCAAGGGGCCACAGAGGGGCTGCAGCGTAAGTCTTAATACGAAGGATGTGATTTAATTGGACTGATTGTCTTAGGCATCCACACACATGGTGTAATTAAAGTAGCCACAGCAAAGAGGAGCACATGACCCGATTACATCTGAAACCACCCAACTACACCAACCAAATTATCTGCCAGAACAATGTCAACATGCAGCGACTGTGTACGAGAAAAGACAGGTCAGATTGTTTTTAGTGCCTCGTAATGGGAAATGAAATACTTTGAGTTGAAACAGCTGTGTAAATCATGTTATCACACTGAGGTATCGCAGAGAAGAGAGTTTGCTTGAAATTAAAAAAAAAAAAAAAAACCTGCATCTTTGTTTTGTAAGCTTTGAATCAGGATCCAATTATGGCTTTCATATCTGTTTCAGTAAAGTTGCTTTGCGACTTGATATTGCATAAAATAAATGCGAAGAAGACTATTCTTTCCCTGCAGTTTTCCACCTTCTTCAAGGACTAGATCTGATGTTTTTCGACAGAGTTCAACATGATCTTTGGTCCTGGTGGCAAGGCAATCAGACTGAGATAACTCACTGACAGTTATTATGGGCAGCTAAGAACATCACACAGTGAAATGATTGTGAATATAAAGCTTTAGGTTTCCCCAGATTGCGGTCAAAAAAATCAAACACGTCTGATAATATTGTTGGAGGACATAATGCGGTCCAGCGCACAAATAGACAAGAGACCGTCAAGTGCCACTCTGTACCATGTGAGCCTAGTGTACATGCTGATGTGTCTGTTCCTCACAGACCATTGCACCCTGTATAAACAAATCAGCGTTATAATAAGACTTTCTATTGTATGGTCTGTTCCTATATTGAAAAGATTATTTAAGACCTCTGCAACAGCTTTTATTTTTCTTTCAAACTTAGGTCGGACACATGAAACAATCTGCTTTTAGTAGTTAAGATGAACCAATTACGACCTTTACGATAACATTAAAGCAGACGCTACTACGGAGCTGTTAGAAAATTCTTCACACCCCAAATGACCATTTGCATGTCATATACTCCCTACATGTTACCTTGAATTTTAGAAGAAAACTTTGTTTTTCTTACATGACTCCGCAGTGAACAAAGAATCCAAAACCTAAGAAAATCCCTGAAGTTATTGGTGCTTGTGTTTAATAACAGCAAAACTATAACTCTCACACAACTAGTGCAATATAAGGCACGTCTCATTTATCAATATGATCAGTACTTTCCAAACAGATACTCCTCTCTGACGAGGAACCAAACTAAAAGTAAAACTTATCTATGCTCCCTTTGAACTTTAAGATTGTGATCAACATCAGTTTTCTTCACAGGCATTTAAACCTAAAAACATTTCCAACAAACTGCAAAATCATTGTAAAAGGTAACAGGAAATGATCTGAAAATTAGCTGGGGTTGGGGGATTATTAGGTATGATCAAAAATTGAAGGAAAAATGTCCAGCACACTATATTTATAATTTTCTCTTAATGTGAGGTCATTTCCCCCCCCTTTTTTTTTTAGGTTTTTGTGCTTATTTTTTAGGTTTTTGTGCTTATTTATGGATTATTTTCTTGTAACTTTTTCTAATTATTTTTTTGCTATTTTTGGAGCATTTCTTCTTAAGCTGCTCATTGCTCTCCCATGTTTTTGAAAGAAATCAAGTTAATTTGCTCAGAGTTCAAAGGGTAAAAGCCAGTCCAAATCGACAATTTACCTCACTGAATAAAAGAGCTGCTGGTCTATCACTGCCTCAATCTGTAGTTTGTGTTATTGTGTGGCTTTTGTGAATCAAAAATAACCCTTTAAAAAACACACACAGAGACCAAAGAAACCCCACAAACAACAAACAAATTGATCGAGGCAGCGGCAGCCCAGTAGCTCCTGCGTCCAGCCAGGCAAAAGTCTGTCTTTGAAGAGAGCATCGATGTGTTTCACTTTTAGTTCAGTTCTTCGACAGAAAGGGAGGTTTGTTTTAGAAGTACCGAGCATTCGACTGGATAAATAAGACTTGAAATGTACTGCACGATTTTTGTATGCACGTAAAGCAACGTGATGTAGTTTTGCTGTTTATAAACATGGACCCCTAGTGATTTTAGTGCATCAATAATGCTCGCCTTTTTTGGATCCTTGTCATTCTCAAATGACAAGGTGCAGACAATGGAACATCCAAAACAAATGCGGGTAACGATAGTTGCTGTTAATTTGAGTCATATTAAATGCAGCGGATTACATCCTACACAGGTTTCGGCAGGATCTGCTAACCTAGTGCCACAGTCTCATCAAACTCTGTGTAAAAGGTGCATACACAGGAGAAATGCTGCAGCTGGGGTATAATTTGGGGACTTTATTCCCGAGTCATTCCTGAGCTCAGGTTTGCCTTGTTGAGGTTGAACTGTAATGAAGACACAATTAATTTCAAATGGAACCATTAGATAAAAATAATTTATATTCTAGCAAAATTAAGAGCAGGGATATTAATGCGTTATGCACCTCTCCAGGTTCTATTTATATCAGGGAGGGAGATTAACACTAGCCATTAACTATAATGGGAAATTAGGACTTTGACCGGAAAGTCTGTCTCCCCTACTGACGAGAGCAAGTGAGGAAACAACCTCATTTTAGGGTTCGTTTTCTTTATCTAATAAATACAAAGTTCACTTTGGTTGGTATAATATTCAAATGAAATGACACAATTCAAACTCAAGTGGACTCATTCCTCATCACTCTCGCAAAGCAAAAATGTCCCTGGTTAAAACTATGTGTAGACCGCATGTTCTCCTCATGAGGGTGGGATTTCCCCTCCACTGTCTAAACACATCAAGACTCCACATTGGTCATAGCAGTGAGTGTGATTTTGAGTGACACTGACTCCCTTTATGTGTTAGTCTGTTAGCTCTGTGGCCCCAGATGACCTGTTGTTGGTGTTTCTCAGTGTTTTACCATTCGCCTGCTGGGATACAATCTAGCACCCTGTCAGGGAAATAAGCAGGTACTGCAGTGGAAATATACATGGATCAGAAAATTCAGACAAAAAGATACTTTGAAAATGAAAAACTGCGATTGAAAACCTCTGGAGCTTCACAGTAAAACTAAGACTTATCAGAGATCAATGGGCCTCATGCACGAACATCTTCATAAAGCTCTCTTACTTTTGTCTGTGAGGTCTGTGGGGTTGGATTCACCCGACACTTCTAACAGTACAAACTTGTCATAAATCAGCCTGATTAACCCTTTGAAACCCAGATCAACATCAGCTTTATTGTGATGCGTTCAAATGCCTTTCACAAGCTATTTAACCCTCTGAAACCTGGGCATATTGGTCTTGGTATTTGTCCTATAGCTATATTTAGAATTATGTTAATTTTATATTTAAAATTATGTGACAAAAAATAAACATATAAAATAAAAACATTTATCTTTTTTTGTTAATTTTCATAGAATTTTCTTGTCACATTTTTAAAATATTTTTTTGCTAAATTTTGAGCCACGTCATTTTAAATTGCTTGTTGCCTTCTCTTCATCTATTTGAAAGAAATCAAACCAATTTTCTCAGGCTCCAAATGGTTAATGTCACTCATTCATGTATGTGTGAGTTTGTGGAATTTGATAATTTATCATAATTAAAAACGCTACCAAAGAGTGAAAAGAAGAGCTTTCACACTAAGTCCTGCTGTCAGAATTCAGCAGACGAATACATAACAAATTTAGCAGTTTTAGTGGTGATGTCAGAGGACGACTTTGCTGTTTAGAATATTAAGTATTTAGAAAGTATTAATAGTGCAGCTGCCAACGTGTTTTCTGAACAGGTACAGGTTGTGTACAGGTCTCTGAGGCAGTGGATTTTCCTGTCAACTAGTACAATGTATAAGTTGCTTTGCAAAAATAGTTTATATGATAAAAAATAATTCAATAAAAAAAGTCTCATTGTATTTGCCAGCCATGATGATAACATAATGAACAGAGTATTATTTCACATTAAGATTATTTTGAGTCACTTTCATTCATACCCTAATAAAAAAATCAGAGTATAAAGAAATTTGTGAATGCCACAGATTCTCTTAAATGCCTTTTATGTGCCTCTTATGAACAAATTTGTTTGTATGAGCGGTTCTTGCATGAGTCCAAATCACTTTGTATGGTCAGAATACAAAAGGTCTGTCACAGCCATAACAAAAAAAGTGACTTTACTGACTTCATTTATATTAACAGTACCATCTTTCATGGTAATCAACTGTTAGGTTTGCGAGGAGTCTCATTTGAGTGTGCCATGGCACCAGGAAAGTTGCAAATCCCAACCGAAGACCAACAGCAGTCTAATTACTTTGTTGAGAAGTGTTTCATAAAAACCTGACAAGCAGCAGCCTGCCGCCGCTGACTGGCCAAAGCTTAAAAACCCCAGTGTGGACAACCGTCTGAGAAAATAAACACTTCCTCAGCTCACTTCCAGCGAGGCTTTCTGTACTACAGAAGATTTAAAACAAACACATCCAGTGGTCACACAAATGCACCAATAATACACTAGCACACTAACACGGGGGACTCTCCCGTTTCCGTGGCAACAGACAGCCGTGGCTGTGAAGTAGTGACTCCTGTTCTGACTCTGGTAATGAGACCGAAGGTGTCCTGGGTTCAAACTGGGGATTTGAGGATGGTTTACATCTGTGGTCAACTACACTCTTCTTACTGGATGCTTTGAAAGCTGACAGAAAAGAAATTCAAGCTTTATTCTGTGCAAATTTTAAAGTTTGTCTTTATAAACTAAATGCCAAAACATGCCAAAGTCTTCTGAGGAAAACTGAACATCAATCATTTTCTGCTCCCAACTTAAACCTACTATAAGGTGTTTAATAATCAGGGTTCCCACACACATTTTCATAAACAAAATTTTTCCATGAATCTCTAAGGACAATTAATAAAATTTCCATCTCAGGAAAGCATGCACATCACTGTGTCTGTGGCACTTGCTGACCTGGTTATGATACTTTTCTAAACACACATACTCTCAGCAGAGTCTTGCTTTCCATAACAAACGCCGCCACGCTATGTCACATATACACGTAACCCGACGTAAAGGGGAAGACTTGGCCAGTATTAGTCAAGAAAAATGAGAAACATGCAAGTTTTCCATTTGTATCAAGCAGCAAGTAAGTTGTTTGCGTTAATTTGCCTTACTTAACATTGCACGTCTTTTAATGCAACAATGAGACATTGCAGTGTCGATGCTGAAACAATATTTGGTGCGGCCCTAAGTTGAAGCATATTTGAGCTATGCTTCGTCAACAGCTAACTAACCAGCTAGATATGCGATATTACATGGAAGGTTATCCCCAAAAGACTACTGTAACAATTTCATTACACACAGCAAAAGGCCATGACTTTTCCAAAACCTTAAATGATTTTTCTAATTCCATGACTTTTCCAGGCCTGGAAAATTAGACTGTTAAACGCCATGACTTCCCCTGGTTTTCCATGACCGTGGGAACCCTAAATATTTGGGAAGCAATGATTATTGATGTCCTGTTCTTTGACTTTAATAAACAACACAAAAAAAGACATTGTTATGGATGTCCATTGGTGTGATCTGGAAAAGTGAAAATTAAAAGTATTCCCTGTTCTACAGGAGCTGAAAGACCAATTCTAAAAGATCAATGACAAGAAAAAATTGGCCTTTCCTTCCTTCCTCCTCAGCAAAGCACTTGACAGACAACTGAAGATGATCAGGCTAACACGGGAACAATAGTGAATACTGCAGAAAAAGATGAATGATATGAGCCTCTGTTAGAAATGAATGAGATGTAACCAGAAAAAAAAAATCTGAGAGACAATCCTATTTTCACAACCCTTCTCAGCAAAAGAAAAAGCTACATTCTCTGCAAAGCATTTCACAAATACATCTGATGATATCTTCTCCACCATTACGTATTTTTTAGGCAAATATGTTAAAGTTTCATCTCCAGTTATAATCCACAGTGAATTTTGTTTATACCAGCTAGAAATCAATTTGTCAAAGCGTTTCCCTTTTGGGAACGTCTCTCGTTTTAGGAGACAAATCCCTGTTTACTCTCTCAGAGGCAACAAATGAGCTAAATCCTTTTCAGAGGAGCTGAACTTTCTTGTTCTACGAAGCCTCAGCTTCTTTACCGCCCTCCCCAAAAAGAAACATTAGCCTGTCGTGTTGCGTCATGTAACAGTGTGCATGCATATACTGTATGCATACATGTATGTGTGCATTTAAATAGTAATGTGGCTCTAGAGCCAAGAGATGCCTGCCTGCAATCACCCCTGCCTTCTCATAGTTATTTCCGATGGTTGTGTGGAGGAGGTCTGACAGGACCTCGTACTAATGGAGGGACACCACACTCACTGACATGATGCTGACTGCTAGCATACACATACACACACACACACCAGTGATATCACCTGACCACAAGACAGGAGTGGGACAACACTGGCCTACTAACAGGGTTCCCCAACGCTTACAAATAAACCCTTTATGAGGCATTTTATTACTGAATGATAGAGCTCATGTTACCACCTTATTTCCGACCCCTCTCATGTTGACAATCTAGGAAATTAAGTTCATTTTCCTGTTCCATTAACCCTCTCTGCTGGTGGCTAACAAGTGGCTAAATGAGACTATAGAACGTCATCGCACCAAACTGCACCAATCATGGACTCACAGCCTCATAACAGTGGTGACGCGATTGTAGTGTAGTTTGTTTTAGCCTAGCAATGGCTTTTTACTTCTGGAGATTACATTTAGGCTTCAAAAATCCTGAGAGTGGTGTTCATTTATGAAGATAATCTTGCTGAACAAAATGTGTAGGTATCATAAACGCAACCATAGTGCTTATTTCCTGCCATAATCCAAAATCCAATTCAAAAATCCTGTAGTCCTTTTTGACAAGGGATCAAGTTAGTTTCAAGGTAGGCCTATAGAAAAACGTCATCCCTGGGACACTTTGAGGGTCCCAGTTTATGGTCTCAATCTCTATTTCCAAGTGCTCTTCAATACAGCGAGATGTTTATTATGTCAATTATGTTCCTATTCAGAGGATAGATACGTAGCAATGCAACGCACATTCTCCTGTCCGTATCATAACGGCTATTTTCCTATGAAGTAAACTCACAGGCAGAGGGCAGCAGGGGACTGGACGAGGGTGAACCCAATATCTGTGTAGGTACTTGAGACCCTAAGAAAGAAAGGAAATCACGGGGAGTACTACCAGCTGGTCCAGGAGATTAGCCTGGCTGATGGTCAGTGTAAGACTTGTTTTAGGATGAGTTTGGGACAGTTTGACAATCTGCTCTCAACTGTCAGGCCTAATTACAGTTGGTAAAACTTTAAAAAGTAGGTAAGGCTACAATTTGTTCAGATGTGTCCTATGGCTTGCCAACAAGGGGAACAATGAAAGAGAACTAACCTTATCTTAACACTGTACGCTACCACTTGTGTCATCACCACCAAAGAAAACCTGCCTCTCTGTTTATCTAATCAGACAATGAGAAAAAACAGCAATGACACCAGGCGCTTTTACACTCTGAGTTAAAGTTTTTTCAACTTTCAAAAACATTAGGCGCATAGAGCAGAAAAATGTGAGGTGCTGAGCAACACAAAAGCAGCAAGCACATTTCAGTCTCACTGAAAACCATCACAAAAAGCCGCCCCAGGCTACTAAAAAGCGGTTTGTCTCAACAGCGCCAAACACTTTAAAACATTCAGCTGTAAAATGCACCTCTAATTGTGGAAGCTAACTTTGTACTGCTTAGCCGTGAGCCAGGTGCAGTCAAGCTGCGGGTATAGGTGGACATGCATAGTGTCCTCTGGTTCTCAGTCAGATGCAAATCTCACTCCTCCCTGGTTCCATCTATTTGGGTATATATGGTCACTTCTGGTTCCAAAAAGAAAAACAAGATGGCAACAGCTGAAATACCACCCTCGAGGCTTCAAAACAGTAGTCCACAAATCAACTGTTTGAGGCAGTCTATGATTTTTCTGTCACCTTCTCATTGTTTGCATATCAAGTTATACCTGACAAAAATGACAATATACTTGCACTGTGTGTGTATATATATATATATATATATATATATATATATATATATATATATATATATATATATATATATATATATAACTTATGGTAGCCTACATATAATTACACCTCCGATTCTCTCACCCGACAAAACAACAATCAGAGGAGCCGTGCCCAAATCAGGTGTTTTAAAACTTGGATCAAATCAGCCGACCACCTCATGTTTTCCAGGGGTTTCACTGTCCCAGTTCTCTGACAAGACTTTCTCCTCACCCATGTGAGTTTGACAGGACTGAGGTCTGGCCCCCTGAGACTTATCACAGTGTGAGTGGCATAACAAAAGTCCAACAGCACTTGTAAAATGTTGAATATGCTTAACCTAGCTGGCATATTTGACAACTGTAAAAATAAATTGAGCATAAATAAAAATGTTTTCAGGAAAGTCAGTAGCGGCAGAAACACTGACATTCAAATGTAAATTCTCACTGTTGGTAATGTGCTGTGTGACAACATTATGTTCCCATAAACAGACATGTGATCTCGAACACACACCACTTGTGCATGGTTTTTCCAGTGCGAGAATATCACACTGCTGTATTAGGAAAACTCCCAACTATGAATCACTGTGGCGACAAATCATTCTCTGCATACATTTCGTTGCAAATGGGGAAATACCTGGGGGTGCGTGCGCACACACACACACACACACACACACAAACACAAATATGCAGAGCTGTGTGTACACATACACCAATATTACACAAATACCACTCGGTCTCCTACACAGCAAATTTCAGTGTCTATACAATTGCCATTGCTCAACAAAGTTTACTGGACTGAAACAGTTTAATGCAGCCCGCAGGCCAAATTTGGACCCCAACCATTTTTAAATTCACAATCTAAATAAACTGATTCAAATTGGGAATTGTTTTTGTACTTTTAATATACATAAAATGCCAGTGTGCATAAATCAGCATCAAAACAGAGCTTGTTTATAAAAAAAAAGTGTCGGTGGAGGTTCCCCAACACCCGTGACAGAGGTCCAAGCTAAGCCCCTCATGTCCTAAAATCCTAGAAACATCCAAGTTCCTAGAAACGTCCTAAAATCCTAGAGACGTGCATGGGGCAACTGGTCTGCTGTCATTTTGCAAATGTGGCTCCCAGCCGAAGCAAGTTGAGATCCCTGGTTTAAGGTCTGCCAGTAGCTCCTCTGTGATAACTTTCATCACCCAATAAAAGCAGAACACTTGGTGGCAGGACGGCAGGTGCCCAAACAGTTGGACATTTGACTAAATTTGCTATTGGATCCTCAAAACTAGATATGAAAGGAAACTTCTGCACAGTAAATTGTGACGCCTTGATTCAAAGCAGGCACAGAGCACACTGGAGGAGAGTAAAGGGATGCAGCAGCAGAGTGTGAAAGAGGAACACCAACACACATTTTAAATAAATATAGACATGAGGGGTGCATAAGGGACATTTTCAGGCCAGGTGTGGATGAGCAGACTATGATTTTTGAAATAAAATCCTCTAAAATCACACATAAATGTATAGTTAAGCGCTGTATAAGGTGATGCCAACATGAAATAGCAAAGCAAAAAAAGATGAATTTCCTGTGGTAGCCAAAGATTAAAAAAAAAAACAAAAAAAAACAACAACAAAAAACTATCACCTAGGTGTGATAACTGACTGTAAAGCTAACAGACTGTGATGATAACAGACGACTGACTTAATCAAAGTAGCCGGAGCATGTTCCATCACAGTGGGCAGAAAGTAGGCCTCACCTCCACTATGACACAACATGACAACTGTTCAGTATATCGTGGTGTAACTGGTGTGTTGGCCCTTAAAATATATGACCACAGCTCCCTGACTTGTAGGTAATGAGACTAACAGCCTTATTGGATATCCACTGTACTTAGTGATTGGCTGACACTGGTTTTCTGGTTGCCTGACTGGATGGACATCCTAACGTCTGTCTCTCTGTTCGCTGGTTATATGACCAGCAGGTTAATGGGTTTGTTGACTGACTTACACATCGGTTTGATAAGATGACTCAGTGACTAAATGCGGCAATACATCATTAAACTGACTGAATCACACAGTGAAATCATTAAACTCTTACAGCCAGCAGCCACTCTGGTAAAAAAAAAAAACAAAAAAAAAAAACAGTGATATCTACCTGGGAAAGACAGGCAGTCGTGGCTGCCGTTCTAATCAGAAAAGACTAATCTCAGGTTGCTGTATCCTCAAATCTCATGAGATCATGGGATGTTAGCTGAAGCAGTCAAAAGACTTGCACATGGGATGAATGCTAACAATATTGTATGTACGGACCAACTAATGTTGAGTGTTTGAAATATGCAGGGCCATTCCATCAACTCCGGGCCAATCTGTCTTTCCATTTTATTTTAGTTCCTTATAACCCACTTTGTTATCTTCCCTCTTGTCCTAGTTACCCATTCATATTCCTCCTCAAGGTTAGACTGGCCATCTCTATTGTGTCAGAAATACTCATGTACTATGTTGGAGCATTTAGAAGAGGAGATTGGCCGAATCTGAACTCATTAACTTTACAAAACATGTTCAGCTGAACCATCTCTACAACCTGAACTTAGACTGAGTCAGACTATACGTCAATATGCAATGCAAAGTAAGTTTCCTGACAAACAATCCTATCCTAAAATAACAGCCACATGCACGTTAAAAGTAGCACCAATGAACCTTGAGTTTAACCTTAAATTTTTAAAAGATAAAAATAGTCCATAGCAGCAGAGCTGCCTGACTCAGGTCTTCTGGGGTGAATCTCTACCTTGAAGGAGCAGTGTGTAGAATTTAGTGGCATCTGACAGTAACAGGACCGCAGATTGCAACCAGCTGAAACTTACGGTTAGGAATCCTTTAGTAGTCATTGTTCGGGGGGGTTTTTAGCAGAAGACGAATTATCCACAGAGGTACCAAAACAAATGGACCAAGTGATTTAAACCGGTAAAAACACTGAATAGAGCAGTTTCACACTACAAATCAATATTTTTCTGATGCTGTTCAGCTTGTCAAAGACAGGCCACTAGCCAAACACTTGATGCTTGTGTGCTACACTTTCTTCTCTAACCATTCAAGATCCAGACGAGTTTATACTGGAAGCCCAATTATCAGCAGAGATCATTTACTTTCCAAAACAAACAGATCAGGTGACTAAAAGCGGTAAAAATACAGAAAAACGCAGTTTCATATTAAAAAAATCAGGGTTTTCCAACACTGCTGAGCTCACTGTTAAGATGCTAATTATGATGGCCGATGTGAAAATGCGAATGGCCCTATCTAGAGCCAGAGTTTGGTTTGTCCATTCTGGGCTACGGTACAAACATGGCAGTGCAACATGGCCATCTCTGTGGACGACGATCAAAGAGGATCAAAAGAGGAGAAATCACGGTTTCATCATATGATTGAGGTACAACACATAGGGAGTGAAACCAGGTTTGCAGTAGCTGCCACGCTATCATAGAATAAAAAAGTCCATAATAAAAGACCAACAACAAGTGCTTTCTATATGAAATCTATTATTTTATGTTAGCCACAATCAATTTGAGCGTACCTAAAAGTTTTGTCAGACTAAGCACACCTGAGGAGACTAAAAATAGCTCATCAAAACAGCACCTGAGCGGACATCATCCCTTTATATCTAGCGCCGTCTGCTGTAACCCTCCAACATCACAGCTCCAGTTACACTGCACATGTGTCATACTCCACGCTCCCATGGGGTCAAAGAGCATGTCCTAGCCTCTTTTCCACAACCTTAACAAGGACCTGCACCCTATGTAGATATAAACGGCTCATTATGAGGTAACAAAAACATGACTTTGGGTTATTTTCAGGTGATTACACACTAAAGAAAACACGCTCATAATAACATGATCCATTTACACTAAATAAAAAACAACCCTCAAATAAAACACGCCTGACCTTTAAGGGACATCTTTCCAGGGTGCAAGTAGCAAACTCTATTCCTTGAATTGTTTTTAACTACACCTGTAACAATACTTAATACACTACCTGTCTGAATCTGCAGCCTTTTTAATTAGTTTATGGACAATGTTATCTGAATTAAATCTCCATGCAAACATATAACTTAGAAACATCTTTAGGCACAATCACACTAGATGTCTAATTAAATTACACACAAAAAACCCCAAATAAACAGTTTTATATTTGCACTATTTTAAAAGTATAACTGCTAGATTCTCACAATGCAGCAGTTTAACACAATCAAACATTAAGTCCCTTTCTCTGAAAGAGTACTTATACATTTTAATGTTTACTACAGGCTACTTTACATCACATCGTTAGGAAGAAGTGTCATGGTACATCCAGCATGTTACCAAAACATAAAAAACATCTTTTTTTTTCCCACAGCAGAACCCTATACATGATTTCCATGCTCACTGAATCTGCACCTTCTAGTTTGAGATTTTCAGGACTTTCTGCCTCGTGAATAACTTCTCCGAGCTCTTGGTGGATGAAACCATGCGCAGCGCCCAAAAGCGCAACAGCAACAAATAAAACGTTCCTGGATATAAACGGCCTGCTGCTCATCTCCATACCAGAAACGCGTGGCGCGCTGTGGATGTTAACAAAACACGACGCGAGTGTGTATCCAGTGTCCGAATCACAGTCCAACCGTATCCTCTGCGCTGTTAATAAAGGTTTTACGGTCATATCATCACGATCCAGTGGAGAGACATTTATCCACACGCGAGCGACTCCACAATAAGCCACATGCACCAAGCACCATGAGGGAAGCACCGGACGGATATACTCCTCTCCCGCTGGCCTGTCGAAGCCCTGAAGCAGGTTTAACTACTGTGTGCACACGCATCCACTTACGCATCCGAGGCAGGGCGAAGGAAACGTAACCATCCCGAATAAACCGCGCGATCTTCCGTGTTGATACAGAAGTCGGTGCACTGCTGGAGAGTGGAAGCGCACGGCGATTGTTGCCGCCCGGGTCCGTGTCTATTGGTTCCCTTTCAGCTGGGGCAGCGTCAGCACACACACACACAGTCTCCATTTGCAACTCCATCGCCCCCCATGGGCGTGCGAGGCCGCGGGCTGTGACGCAAATGGCACTGGGTGATTTGCAAATGACATATCTTCCTAATTCAGTGTCGTCGCCGCAGGGAATGGGTCCAATTCACGAGATATTACACGCAAAATACCCATCCGATGGTGGGTGACGGGTAAATAAAGGCGGATGAGCAGTTCGCTCTACGGGGATGCGGTTGCATAACTCAGGAAACTTAATAAAAATGTGCACGGAGCGAGCGATGTGCGGTCTCCACGGCTGATGTGTTGTCGTTGTTTCGATTTGATCGTGATGGCCTGTACCATAACACTCAGCACGCGATCAGTCATCGACTTTTTGGTCACAGGAGGAACCAAGCAGAGCGTACACACGGGGAACCGAGTGGCCTCGCTATGGTGGATGTGTGGTGGCCAGTGCTAGGACGCATGCACGTAGCTGACGGGGAAAGACAGGACAGCCGGAGTGGGACTTAGGACCGCATTCACAGGCCATAAAGGGCCCGCATGAATACTATTGTGCTCTTTTATCCAAGAGTCCCCAACTATTTACAAAAGGTTGGCCAACACACACAAAAAATATCGCGGCGAAATGGTGGCGGCGGTTACAGCAGCTGCCACTGTGCTCTGCGCAAAGCGGCAGCACAATCATTGCGCAGCGCCGGACTTCCCCAGTTTTGTGCAAACTATGTGATTCGCCCAAAAGACTTTTTTATTTTTATCGCATTCAGCCTGTCCTCGTCTGGCAAGCGGCGAACCAGAGCGCAGGGCAGTCGCCGTTCTCATGGCACGATTTGCATCGCCCCCATTATCCCCGAAAACCTCTTTTTACACGGTTATATTGTCACCCCCAAAAACCACTATTTTGAGCAACAATAGGACAGCTTGACTTGATCAAAGGGAAAAGCCAAGTACAAAATACACCTTTCAAGCTGTAAAAAAGAGGCCCCCTCGTAACGATTGCAGCATGGCAGGGGAGTGCGGCGTAAAAACGAGCTAAACCGAATAAATAACACACAAAGACAAGGTGCAGTGCTGCCACAAATACGTCTATCACCACCCTGGTAATAACACCATATCATCCGTGGTCATTTGGATTAGCCTAGAGCCGGCGAGGATGGCATTATTATGAATGTAAAACGCTGCGTTTTGCGGCTCCGTGCCACCTTTTCCAAGAAGCAGCTTGGCGCACAGGACCGGTGACCCTTCCATCTTTGCGCGTCCTTCTACCGAGCGAAATCGTGAACTATCTCACGTTTTGACCATTTACTGTTGAAAATAACACATTGCAGTAGGTGATTTCACCTTTGAGGAGGTAAACGCTGCATGTAAAGGCTGCTACAAGTCTCTGAAACTATTCCTCTCCCCACCGCGGCCAGGCAGAAACAAGAGGGCGATGACGCCATTTTCTGCAAAAACAACCATGCTCGGGAAGCCAAAGCGAAGGAGGTTTAACCCGCTCCGCAGCGCTCTGCTCCCGCTGAAACGGACCAAAAACAAGTCCTTACCTTGTATTTGTTGGATGGGTGGTGGGATAGTGTGTTTCAGGAGGTAAAACTACGCGGTCGTGGCCACTTCGAGTCCGGAGATTGTTTATTTCGCCTCCCAGCGTCCCCGGTTCACTCTGAACAAGTTGGTGTGCGAGCCGCTGTCTTTGTGCACCCAGAGGAGCCTCTCAGCATTAAACCAGTCTCTGCGCAAAGGTGCACCCTCTACGTCCAAATTCAGCTGGAAATGTCAGCACTTTGGGGCGACTCTGCGAAAAAAGGAAGGATGTGACCATTTTTAATAAAGAAAAGTTTTATAATTTTCCAGCTTTTAACCAAAGCCAACGCGTGTAGCGCCGATCGATCCCCCAAAACGCGCAACCGTTTGAGGGCACAGCTCTCCACAAGAGTCCATGACGCAAACGCAGAATAAAACGGGTGGATACACCCTCCAAAAACTTAAAACATCTAAAATACTTTATATTACCAATTAAATGAAACACTTAGGCCTACTTATTCACCAGAGTAACAAGCAGCGAAATAAGAAATGTGTGGCCAAAAGTAAATTGCATTTACTCATAATAAATACACATATTTTGCATATTATATGATCCAAGAGATCACAACTTTATCAAAAAATAGGATTCACTAGTAGAGAAATATTCAACTATGGATCTGCATGTGGCATTTTTCCCCAGAGGAACCACTTCTGAGAAGTTGATGTTTCTTTTGTAAAGTGTTTAAATCAAAAAACAGAATAAAAACTTGTTGAACATCATTTCTTATACTGCACAAATTAGCATAACATAAGTAAGTGAAATGAACTAATTAAAGAAAACACTCTACTTATTTACCAGAATAACAATCAGTAGAATCTGAAATGTGTGGCCAAAAGTAAATTGCATTTACTAGTTACAAATATACACATTTTGTATCTCATATAGCTCAGGGTATTACAACTTAATCCATAAAGAGGATTCAAAAGTAGAGACACATTCAACTAAGAATCTACATGTGACAACATTTTCTCAGAGAAGTTTAGTTTCCTTGTGTAAAGTGTTTAAATCAAAGAACAAACATTTTATATAAAACTTCTTGAACATCACTTTTGGCACTGTACAAATTAGCATCTAAAATAATAAGTTAAAGTGATGAACCAATTAAAGGAAAATACCTGCTTATTCACAATAGTAAAGAAAAGTCCATAATTGGTGGGCAAAAGTAAATTTAATTTACTCATTCGCAATAATGCACATTTTGTATATTGCATAGTCCAAGAGATCACAACTAAAAGATGATTACATTCAACAAGGGAATATATTTGCTCGACTGTGAACTTTTACAAATCCCCCTGCACGATATTTTTGCACATCCTGCACAAAAAATTTACAGCCTTGATCCACTACATTATACATACTTGTTATGTTATGGTACTTTTTTAAGTATCTCACCATATTTTTACTGTAAATGTTTCTGTTTATATTTAAGTCAGCTATAACTACACTGAACTCCAATATGCACTGACCTCAATAATTATACTTACTAGTGAAATACATTTTACATATAGGCAATATTTATGTGTTTTTATTAGTATTATTATTATTATAATTATTCATGTATGTGTTTAAACTGTGTGAATGAGGTTGTCTGGATGTTATGCGCCTATAGGCCATTTTCATAATGTTATACATTATGTAATGACAATAAAGGCTTTCTATTTCTAAGTCCTTGTGTTGCAGTACTTCACCTTATTTTTTCTCTTTAATATGTTGTTTATTGTATGTCTAATTTATGCACAAAAAAGCAAAGCAAATACATTAAAAGTGAAAACCTACTCGACAACAAATCCTTTTCTGATTCTGATCTACACTTAGTAAACATTTTCTCAGAGGAGCCACATCTGAGAACTTTATCATCCTTTTCGTAAAGTGTTTAGGCCAAATCAAACAACATACATTTTATATAAAATGTGTGCAAAATCACCTCCTGCACTGTTCAAATGAGCTTCTGAAATAATTAGTTTGTGTTTATGACTTATCAATCATTCAACCCACCGAGGTCCCTCCTAGGAGCCTTTAACAAAACCTTGGCAGCTAAATTCCAACATTACAGTGTTTTTAGTCTCATTTCCAAAGTATAGAGCATAGAAACATAATACACTAGATACACTACAATAGTAAAAATACTCATTTAGGCCAAATGTGGGCAGTATTAATCATCACTGACTATTTGTTTTCATGTGTATGAGAATTAGGTTCACACTTAAATCACACAACTCCCATGCAAACTGTAAACACATTCAAAAATCCCATTTAAGTGTTTTCTAGCATTTAGAAAAAATATGAGTACTAGTAAGTGGATTCTTTCATCATGCTGCTAATGTTAAGCTAATCCATTTGGCATAGCAGAAGTAACGTTAGCTAATTTAACATTATGTCAAATAAGCATTTAGCCTCGCTTACCTTGCCCTCACAACAACTTTCCACTGTGTATAACTTAACCAATAAACCAAACGACGAAATATCAAGTATATTGTGATATTGCAATTTAATAAAACGATAAAGTGTGTGACTATTTGAGCAGCTTTTCACCAAAGCTAGCTAGCATACACAAGAGCTAATTTACACAATAAAGCGAACATTAGATTAGCGTTATTTTTGACACTGTGAGTTAGCGCTGCTCTTGTTTATATAGGATAAAATAATAACAAAAAAAAACACTGCTTTTGAAAAGAATAAAAGTTTAAGGTTGTAAGGAAATAAAACAATGATAAAGTGGCTACCCCTTACCTTGTTTACAGATAACTGAACCTATCGCGTTATTTCCGGTCCCTCACTCCTTCACAGCTGAAAGATAAAGTCAAGTTGAATTATAGCAAAAAGATGCACACCTTTGACCGCAAAACAACATGGCTGAATATTAGTTCACTATCTACAGTAAAAAAAATTCTCCATAACAACCGAAAACTTAAGCTATAGTTTAGCTAGCTTATGCATTGAATAACTAACCTATGTATTTAATGAGAAAGCTCCATAATGAAAGCTAATCAGTGGCAGCTGGCTAAAACATTTTCGATGTAAAGTGATGGTGCATGAGAGTTTATGCAGGTGGGGAGGAGGTGATGAAGAGGAGGACGAGGAGGTGATTAAGAGGAGGAGGAGGGTGTGAAAGGAGATTTGCAGTGAAACGCCTGTGGTAAAATAATACAGGTTATAAAAGCTTATTAATGCATTTGTACTTTAGCAAAATTGCTGCAGTTCTACCCCCTACCAGCAACAGGCCCAGGGGCCCAAAGTGTCAGGGGGGCCCACAGGTCACCTGAAAAATGTTACTCAAATTTACAGCTGCCGACTTAAAAGAAGACACTAAATCACCACAAACTGATTTAAAATGATGACAAAGTGATGCAGGGGAACCGAAGAGACACAAAACAACTACAAAGAGACAATGAAGTAAGCACCAAAAGAGTAAAAAATAAATGTCAAATTAATCTTTAAAGAGACACAAAATGACAAAAAAATACATGCAAAGGAACTAAAAAGACACACAAATCGACCATAAAAATACACAAATATACCTTGAGGACACACAAAATGACTTTAATGAGAAAAAAGAGACACAAAAAAAAAAAGACACACAAAATTGCCTCAAAAGACTATATACCTCAAAGAGATGCAAATAAACTACGAGTCCCCAATTGACTACAAAGAGACACAGAAGAATAAACAACACACATATACCTCAGAGACACACAAAATGACTTAAAAGACATGCAAAGAAACTATAAAGACAAAAAAAGACCAAAGACACACAAATAGACAAAAGACAACCAAACAACAAAAGATGCAAAGAAACTACAAAAAGACACAAAATTACTAATATAGACACAATTATGCCCCAAAGATTCACAAAACACACAAAAAAATGGCAAAATCACAGCAAAGTGTGTGTGTTGCTCCTCGGTAGGACGGGTGATGGGGCCTTTTGTATTGTCTCACTACTATTAAATAATTCATAAAAGTGAAATATTTTTTTTTATGTAAGATTTACTTGAGTATCAGGGTATTGAATAGTGATGAAATGATTTCATAGGAATCATTTTACACAGCATAATATTTTTAAAAAAAGAATTATGGTCTAGCTTGACAACACTCAAGTTTATAGCGACAACAAAGTTTGTTATTGAGCACTATAGCCTTATATATATATATATATATATACTTCTACTTAGAATTGGAGTAATTTGGTAATTTAATCTAATCTAAAGGGTCTAGCGTGTAGGATTTAGTGGCATCTAGCCATGAGGTTGCAGAACAGGAACTTATTCTGTGTGTAAGCTGTGTAGGTAAATGATAACTGTTGACATAAAAATGCAAATGGCCTTATCTAGAGCCAGTGTTTGGCTTGTTCGCTCTGGGCTACTGTAGAAAAACATAGTGGACTCTGTGGAAAAGTCTGTAAATAAATGTAAAAGGAAAACACTTTTTTCCAGGTGATTATAAACTAAAGAAAACATAGTTATGATTATTTTCTGCAAATAAATACCCCTGAATCCTGTACACTGGACTTAAATTGAATGTTTTAAGTTTAATATTAGGGCTATTATGCTATATTAGGCTATAATGAACTAATCTAGCATATTTTTATGCAGTAGTTGCTATCTATAGTGTAGAAGTCTTGGTGACCTAAAGCCAAAGAATCCAAAGGAAAACATCATGATTGTCTACAGTAAATTACTATTGCTAACTTTTTCATGAATTAGTTTACTTTTACAGTGCATTGTAAGTGCTATTACCCTTTTGATATACTTCTTATAGTATGCTATGCTGTTTGTTTTGGTAACTCATTGGTATGCACAGGTGGAGATTTTCTGTATTTGTCCCTCTATTTAAAAAAAATATGTAGCAGAAAACTTATTTTGACAAACACATTTACACAAAGACATTTACACCACAAATTGATGCAGAAAATGAAAAAACTTGCACAAAAAAAATGTCACCAGATTGCAGGAAATTTAGTGTTAGGTGCTCAAAATTTTCTGGCAGAGGCCCCCCAAATGTTGCAACGAAATCTACTCCATTGATTGCATAAGCTGATTCAGGACAGCAGGGGGTCCTCAGCAGTTTGCAGGATCTACGGTAGGATGCTGCCAACGCAGCCAATGAGCAAGAGAGTCAAACTACACCTGGTAACTAATTTTAATGAGAAAAAAAACAGCATCAGTTAAGTGGCTTTGCGATGCTAAATGTAAACACAGTAAGCATCCCCATTAAACCGTAATTGGAACCCTGCAGTCAGAGCTTAAATTAGCGTATATGGGTATAGTTAAGAAAAGTGTCACTTAAACTAAACTGCTACTGCCTATTTTACCCACAGGGGAATGACATTAAGATTTGGACACATTGTGGACAAATTGACATGTTACAACTGTTATAAAAGATCCTTGAGCTATTCATTAAAAATGGTTTTTCGGGCACCAGGTCAGAGAGCATTTGAGAGATATCACACATGTAAAATTATACAAAAATGCTCTCCTACGAGATCTCTATCCAATAAGGAAAAACACTCAACTCACTGAATGCAAAGTGGCTAGAAAGTGGGGGAATTTGAGAACTTCTATAAGAGTTATAATCCCTGCCAGCTTCTTTCCTTCAGGCTCATGAGAGCTCGCAACAAAAGGTGCCCACCACTATCGCCTATACACAATTAACTAAAGCACCAGCATTATTCCATTATCATAAGAATGCTGTTTGCAATGGGGGGAGAAACTCCTCGGCATTCATGGACGTTGCCGAATAGAGCCCGAGAGCTTTTATCTTCTCAATTACATGCAGGCTGCATTTATCACGAAACCTACTGACATGTTTGGGCACTTTTTTGTGTGCATGACAAATAATTAGTTTATGCTGGTAATTTAAATAGCCTGTTTATAATTACAGCATGGGTGACAAGAGTTTGGAGGGGAGATGCTGCATTTTAGCACTGTGGGATCCACTTAAATATGAACAAGATGAACAGATTAGAGTGGCAAAATCTTTAGTTTTTCCCTACTGAGCTTTTCAATAGGACCAAATATCGTGATTGACAAACAAGTACAATCTCCAAATAGTCACTGTAATCAGATTTGTGCTCAACTTTCTCGCAATTAACGGAAAATTAAAGCATTTTTTCATTACATATTTGTTCCTTGGATATGTGAGTGTTTGACATCCTTTGCATGGTAGCGGCTGCGATTATGAATTCAGCGGACGACCTGTGGCAGTAATTGTTCATCCCAGCAGGAGCATCTGAATAAATGAAGTCTAAATAAGAGCCGATCCTTACTTTGAGGTTAACGTCATTTGTTCTGCATCGCATTTCTCTCTGAGTGCTTCTGATCTGATACGTGTCTGATGAGATTTGGAGGGGGGTCGTGTTAGAGGTAACTGACCACAAGGTGTCAATGTTGTCGGGAATGTGTTTTTCTTGTCTTTTCAGTCCATTAATGTAAAAAGCAGCCAGGAGAGAGCGGCGGGTAGAAAATGCCTGCTGGATGTCATGCACAAATAAATCTAATTGGACGGAGTGATTTGTCTGGAGTGCAGTAATAGATGGCAGCAGAGCCATCTGTACGTGTAACTACAGCCACTGCCTCAGTGCCAAAGCAGCCTTTACACAAACCTTTGAGTCATAACACATACATAACAACTGCCCAAAAGGATACAATGCATACAGTGTGTTTTAGGCTAAATCTTTCCTCTTAAAATGTTTGGAAAGGGTGCGCTGTGCAGAACAGTGATCATGAAAAAATAATGCAGCAGCCCCTTTAGAGGAAAACTCATAAACTCTGGCCTCAGATGCAAACGTTTCTGTGCATCAAAGCACCGACCTTGACCATGCAGTGCAGTGAGTGTCTTTCACTTTCATGTTTTTGTGTCTTATTTAACCACTTCCTGACCTTTGTCACATGCTAGCTCATTTTCCCAGATAAGAGAATTACAATGAATGGGTGTCTAGACTCATTTGAACTGCAGGATCTTGTGAATAATTTGACTGTTACTGTAATATCAAGTGATAAATTGCAGTGTATACAACTCCAAATCTTGCACGGTTATGTAAAGGATAGAAACAAATAGAACACAGGGATTCACAGATACATTTTCTTTTTCAGTGTGGGGAAAACATGCAAAAAGTAATGTTTTTTAGCTACAAAGCCATCACCAGCATGACAAAACAAGCAGCAATGGCAATTCATAAGAAGAGGAGAAAAGGAGAATACATAACTGCCTGATAGGATCAAACTCTATATGAATAAACCAACCTGCAACAGGCTCTTCTAAGTGGGAATGTCCCCAACAACCAGAAACAACAACAACTTGTCATACGTGAAAGGTAAAAAAACAGATGCCCAGAATCAGAACAATATGGACAGAGACTATAAATAAGGCCATATTAATAAATGAAGATGCACATTACAATTATAATTTATTCCAATAAAAAAAAATTCATAGTATATATACATGGACATTGCTTAAGACTCCTCCTGAAGAACAGTTAAAAAGCTAATGCTTGAAACTATCCGATATGCACATGTAAAGCAAAAGTGTGGACTTGAGTCACAAATATAATGATTTTAGATTCAACTTGAGGAAATCAAAACAAACCTGCAGCTTGACTTGGACTTTCACACCAATGATTCATGACACTTGGGCTCGAGCCTTATGACACGAAATGACTTGAAACCTTCCTCCAAGCCCAAATATTAGAAAGTACGTTCAAAAAGTGTGCCACGAATCAAATAATCTTCCTTCAGTTCATGATTCAACTAACATTAATGCTATTCATTCCCAGTAAGTCTAAACTTAATTCCCCAGATTCACTTAGTTTGAACCAATCCCACAGCAACTAATTAAGTTACAGAAGAGGACCACAGAGAACCAATGTGTGAGTTACTGACAGCCAGTTGGAAAAAGCGATACCAAAGATCATTTTGGTTGCATACAAAAACTACACAGTGGTCAACAAAAAACAATTTGCAGTATACAAAACATGAGGGCCAAAACATTACAGATGAAGATGCAACAACTTCATTCAACAGTTGTAGTTGCTTAGAGATAAGTAAAGTAATGCTAATAATTCACATAAGCGAGCTAATGCTTAGCTAACAATAGCGTAAGAGCTAACAAACTTTTTTAACAAAAACAAGCATTTCCAAAAAACATTTGTGATTTTTGTAAATTTTATATTGGCATTACATTTGTTAAAGAACGCATTGTGACTTGCTAAGGACTTGAGACTTGACTTGGGACTGAATGCAATGGCTACAAACTAATGACTTGGTGCCAACTTGGCTTTAAAGTGCTGTATGCAAATAAAGAGCTGAAACTACACATTTTACAGAAATATCTCAGCATATGTCTGTAATGGGGGGCACATGGCAGATAAAAAAGAAATAATTTATGAGCCGTAAGACTATATTAGCCCAAACAATTTGAATTATTCAAAAGAGTGTAGAAAAGTGGTAGAGAAAATATTCAGAATAAATGCATCCACAAATAAAGAAATGATATATAGCATGTGGAATTTAATGAAGACTGATATGACCCCATGAAATGGTTCCAATAGAAATATGTAACAGAGAAAAATACATAAAAAAGGGCAAAGTACATTCACAAAAATGTTTTATGGGCAAACAGCATATAAGAGGAAACTAATAACTTTAGGAATATGTCGACTGGTTTGAATTGTTTGATGGGAGCTATCATGTAATTATGTATTTTACATGAACTTTTCTGATTGTTATTCACCTGTATATAAATTACTGTGATATCAATTCATTGTGCTATAATTTCGCAGCCTTGAGTTGATGTTTTTCACATAATTCCTGGCCTGAACTCTTAAAAACCATACAAAAACATCAACATTTAGGTTAATGAGAGACCGTGATCGTTACATCCATCTACTTCACCTGTTCTAAGAAGGTTTACGTTACGTTAGGTTTAAGTGTCAGTATAACTTTTTCTGAGTAAAACCTAAAACATAAAAGAGTATAAAGAGACCTATTTTGTTCTGTACAAAGTTATCGAGATAACTCAGTAAAGCTGTGTCATAAAAACATCACCAGGAGGCTGCTGTCATTAAGTGACTACATAATCAAAAGCTGTCAAGTGATTGCATGAGAGTTTCTACACTGAACTCCAGGGTGCAGATTAAATAGCGACAAACAGTAAATTCAGTAATGGACTAAAAATCTCTATCAGTGTTAAAATATTCTGCTCTAAACAGCTGTCTACAGATGTTCTGAAAATCACATTGTTTGAGGGACATGTAAACATGAAAAATGTTAAACTGATATTGCGATTTGAGAGAATATCTATAATATATTGTAATTATTAGTTATTATTTTACTAGGCCTATTTGTATTATTATCATTCTTATTTTTAATTTATAATGTATATTAATTTTAATATATACTAATATTAATATATCAATATTCAATATTTTAAATATATTTTTACTTTATTTTTAATATATTTATAAAAGAGTATATAATATATGATAATATGTTCAACATTAGATAATGCTGTTGACATAGCTGTTGCTCTTTCTATACACCGTTCCATATTAAAAACAACAGTTAAAATGTGCTTTAGCAATTCTGTTTGAATATGGTCATGCCAATAAAGCCTCCTTGAACTGAATTGAATTGAATCGAACTGAACTGAATTGAATATCACTTGCACTTCTAAATCAAGTTACATTCATGCTAGCTAGAGATAGCAAACTCAAGGCAGATGTTTCATCAGTACTTACTGAGTCAGATCACTGCCTTTTGGACTCTTCTGTAATTTTTGTTCTGTTACATTATTTTAAAAGGCCAGTTCACCCAAAAATCAAAAGTACACATTTTTCCTGTTATCTGCAGTGCTATTCATCAGTCTAGATTGTTTGGCGCGAGTGCTGAATGCTGGAGATATTGGTCTTAAAGACGTCTGCCTTCTCTCTCAATCTCAATCTAAACTGATAAACAGCACTTCAGGTGACTCAATATGTATTTTTGATTTTGAGGGGAACTGTCCCTTTAATGTTTTCTAATATTGATTTTAGTAAAAACTGAATCCAACGCGCTCACTCCAATATAAACGATAGAAAAAAGGTTCTGAATCCTCAAAAGTGGATAACAAAAACAGTCAAATCGGACAGCACTCCAAATGCTTTTAGTTTTATTGTTATTATGATCATTATCACTATTATTTTCCGTGTTTCTTTGTTGCATTCATACATTTATTTTTATATATTACTTTGATTCTGTCCCTGGTTTAAGTAGGTAAAAACTTTTTAAAATCTTTAAAACTTTTTTTTTGGCTCCCCCTGCTGGGATGTATCATGTTGGTGGCGTTCGTGGATATCATCAATGACACCTGAGAAGATTTTGTTAATGCCAGTGCACACACTGAAGAAGGGCAGCTTGCCTGAAACAGTAGTTTCCCATCTTTTTTGGTCAGCTGAGATCTCTTCATGTTTTTTTTCTCGTTTTTCTCTAACACAGTCTCTAGTCACCACTCTCAAGGGGTCTACAGTCACATCTGACTCAGACACGGGGACAAATTATCTGTCCTCCCCAACAGTGGCAAGAAACACTTGTGAAGGCTGAACAGTAGACAATTTTCAGCCATCACATTGGGTAAAGATAAATACTGCTAGTCTGGTAATAAGGGCTCAGGGATTTTGAATCCCCAGATATAAAATAACATTATTGGAATACTTTTAAAAAAAGATTATCTGTACATTTATACGGTTTAATGTGCAATAACTGATCTCAATCATTCCAGGGATGATACAAACTGTTTAGACAAGCCACTGGGAGTGCCTCACTTTTTAAAAAAAATAAAAATGGCAGATTTATCCAGATAAATGCTGGGCTCATTGTCTAAATCAATCTAATGAGCGTTAACGTAGCAGAGAGGAAATACTGTTAATAAGGCTCTATTAGCCATTTGTGTGGAACTACTTTCCTGCAAACTTTCTTTTGAGTTACACTTGCTACAAAAATGTACTTAGTAAAATGATCGAAATCCGCCTGCGCTTTAACGTTAATGTTAAAGGATGAACGATCTTTAGGTTTTTAAACTTTAAAAGATGCAAAAGTTTATTGTTTTGACATCACCTTTATGTTTTTTATGAGTACTAATTTCTGAGGTTTAAAATAAGCACACTCATTTCTTTTTCCTTTCCATGCACTGTATTCTGTTTTTTTTCTCATTTGTGTATTTTAAATTGCGCAAAAAATAAAAAATCTGAAAAAAGTATCTAAACTTTGGCACAGTCTTTAAATGAAGATAAACAAAAGGAATGTGTTGCTTGAGTTTCAGTTACTGTTCCATATTATTTAAAAAGAAAAGCATCATTTACATTTTTTATGACCTCTTTTCAGAGAGTTACCAGGTAAAGATAAGTCAGAAAGTACTGGAGACTGCGTATGGTCAGCTGTGAGCATTTGTGTGATTACTGCTGGCAGTGTGCTTTCATTTTGGGGAACGACCAGCAAGAGCAGAGATTATGTCTCAGTGGCCCGCTTTTTACTGTAAACAATAACGACATAAAATCTGTGCTATAAAGAGAGAAAGACAGTAAAACAGGACCCACAGAGCAATGCTGTAGTTCCCATTTTATCCATCTTACAGTACATTAGACGAACAACATCAAAGACGATTTTGTCAGTGTTGAAGTTGCATCATGAAAGAGTTGTAAGTCACCAAAGGGAGATTCTCTCACTATCTCTGTTGGAGGTCAAAGGTAAAGGACAGCTACATCATTAATGGTGTCTTGGATTCAACGTAATGCTCAAAAATGTTGTATGTGTACACAGAGGTCTGTGATTAAAAGACTGTACTTTTAACTAATAAGCAGGCAGCTAATAAGCAGTGTTTAACAGTTGGTAAAGGATGGAATAAAGAATTAGCTGAGCTCCCACTACGTGCACCAAGAGAGACTCCCCAAAGATCACTTGTTACCCACTTAATTATATGCTGCATTAAAAGTGTGTTTTTGGTTTTACTTCCTTGCCAACATTGTTTATTTTCCTACTGAGCTGCAGTGTCAAGAGAACTAAATAGTGATTTTGTGTTATTAGCCTTTAGAGGTGAAGGGAAACACCCACCGAACTAATAATTTCAGTGTGTTATTTCCATGGCCGAAGAAGGTTTAATTAATTTTTGCAAACATAAGCTACTCTCTCTCTCTCTCAAAGCCAGACACCAGAGATGTAAGTCTCAAACTTGCGATGTCATCAAGTATAAATAATATAATAATAAACGAAATAATAATATAAATGCTCCACAATGAGTGGGAACCTGATTTTGCTCTAAGCATCATCTAGGACATCTTTTGCTGTTTATTGTCAATGGAGCAGCTCCTGACCTTACATTTGGTGATATCACAAATTTTAGTTTTAGCATCCTAGATTTTGGATTTCAGAGACAGTTTTTCATGTTTACTTTAGTTCCCCTTAAACCTGGTGAGTCGTCTTGTTGTGAAGAAAAAGCTTTATGATCAATCAATCCCAGAAATCAAAGTTTAAGAGCGCTCTTTAGCTGCTATTGATCAGGAGGGATTTGGTTTTATTACACCGAAACAGAAGCTAATGGCAACATGTCATGATTAAATGTTACACTATGTACTGTATGTGTTGTCCAACACAACCTGACATTGATTATTAGAGATTTAACACTTTGATTGGGTCTGAATGGTATGGAGGTGTAATGCATTCACTACAGGAAAATATCTGTTCTGTTTTTGCTGGATTAACAAGGTTATGATATTTCTGATAAAAGTTTTAATGTATTTGTGATCATAATCTCTCTAATACGGGAAAATGAGAATTTACAAGATTGTTTTCCTGTTAATTCCAATAAACAAGGGCAGATTTTATTCTCCATCGGCACATATATCAGAACTGTGAGATAATCTCATTCATTCAGATAAACTGGAATTTAAAACATGATCTTGTTCATTCAAAAGACTGAGCAGATTTTTTTTTTCATGAAAACTTTTTTATAATTTTGATTTTATGTTTTAAAATCAGACAATAGAAAAAAAATCTTAAAAACAATTCTGACATAATCTCATGAATCAAAAGTACAGAGCTTTTTTTTCCTTAAGTGAATGCATTATGCTTCTTTTGAACGGTGCTAAAATCATATAAATTATTGTGATAACTGTTTTATCAGCAAGCTGAATGTTAATGTCAGATTGAAGTGCATTTTTTAAAAAGTTTACAGCTTTAAACCAAAGAACTGGACATACTGAAATTCTGACCTAATGGCCGTGCCACATGAAAAATTTGGGGATCAGTATGATGTCAGTATTGGCTGCCATGAATATCTAATCCAACTTTTATGGCAATCCATTCAATAATTATCAAGCAGAGCTGCAATGATTAACTGATTAGTTTTCAACCATTAAATTAATTGCTGACTAATTTGATTGATTTATCGGATTGAGTAATTAGACAAGATATTTGAGAACATCATCTTGGGCTTTGGGAAACACACTGATCAACATTTTCACTATTTCCTGACATGTTATAGACCAAATATCTAACTAATTAACTGAGAAAAAAGCAGATTAGACGGCAATGAAAATAATAGTCAGTTGCAACCTTATTGCTGGTGACACTAAGAGGTCATGTCAGGGGGTCACCTGTGAGCAGGACTGATCCTCTTCATCCAGAAGTTGAGATATAACAGTGTGAGCCAAGTAGTGGACCGACTGACTGACATCACCATCACCGGAGCCAGGGTAGCCAGGGATTTTTTTGCTGGCAAAAAATCCTGAAAACAAAACAGAAGTCGACAAAAGTGTCAAATGTCGCAGCTCTTCTCAGATTTTAGCATAGCAGCAGACGAGGCTCAGCACAGTGCAGTGTTTTCAATAATGAAAATGACAGTTACAGATGCATCTGGTAAAAAATTAAGCACAAAATACATAATTGAAGCTCTTTTGTGAAACACTGACAGCCACAGAAGATATTTGCTCTTCTCCCATGACACAAAATATCATGTGAAAACCACATACAAAACAAACAATCATCATCAGTGCAACTTCCAGTTCAAAAGCTGCGTCTCTGACTTACAAATAACACAAAATCCACTTTCAATCATTTAATAAAAGCTTGGATATAAGACCATTTCTTTATACAGCAAGTGTTCAGTTGTTTTGATGGGAAATCCATTTTCTGATCCAACTGCAGTGAGAGTGAATAAGCTGCGACTCTTACAAGGCATTTTCTCAGACATTCGACACAGTTTGGATCAGTTACAACAAACAACAACGGCGCGCTGGATTTAAATGCCAACCCACCAAATGTATACTCTTCATCTTCGTAGTTGCCAGAAACACTTTTACAAATATATAGATATAGATTTGTTTTTAATATCTCAAATATTTATATAAATAGAAGTAGATTAAAGATCTGGGCATTATGACAAAGTGCAAAAAAAGGAAGGGGGAGGCTTTTCAAAAAACTGTTAATACCTCCATAAAATTCAACAGCAACGATAATATACAACTGCTCGGACATCCATGAGCTTAATTTTAGCTGCAACAGACTGTACTAACTCCCCATTTCTACTACTATTAACAGTAAGTCAGGGTGGGATTTCCCAAAAACATCTTAGCGCCAAGAATGTCAGGTTTGATCTGTAGAAGATACTGAGCGGAATAAAATCTTCAATTCCCACCAGAAACCATTTTCAGCCATTAAACCAACATCTTTATACTAGTACATCTGTTGGTGTGTTGCGTTAAACAGAGAAAATTGTGTGTTTATAATGTAATAGCAGGCATGTTAACAAGTTAACTGTACACCGCGAGTACCCGGAAAAACCATGTGTGTCTACAGTGAAAATAAACCACCGAGCCGGTATCACTACACTGATGTAGATGATCTCACACACTGATGAATAAAGTGTCATCATGGGAAGCACTTGGGAAAAAGCGTAACACGAATACAACTGATTATGTACAATTCATTCATCATTAGTGCTTAGATGCTTTTGAGACCAAAGGAAAAAAAAAAGGACAAATAAACGTTATTTAAAGCAGCTGGCGAGTACCAGGTGGGAGCGTCGCTCACGGCAAATCAAAATGCTTTCAGTCACTTCGGCTTCATCTGCAACGCCATATTAATAGACGGGGTGCTTTACAGACATTTTAAAGGCGTATCCTGTTGGTTTTTTGACATATTACAGCATCCATAATACCACTTTTAACCACTGAAATCACTTCACATTTCAGAAAATTTCACCTTTGTAATACATCATCAACCATGTTTGTGCCACTTTGGACATAAAGTTGTTGTAGTGGGCTGTTATAGAAAATATATGCATTTGCTTGGTACACCTGATGCTTTATGTATGCATCTTGTTGGTATTTAACAGAGATTAAAAGGATTGTTTCAAAGTTTTTTTGTAAGTGGTAGATGGCGGTTGGCATGCCCCAATTTCAGAGAAGCAGACAGAGTACAGCTACAAAAGCTAAGCAACGTATTGCTGAAGACAGATGCAACAGATAAACGCATTTTAGCCACCTAAAAAAAAATCTTTATCAGTTTAAGCGTATGCATTACTTAGATTCACTGCTTTATCTTGCCATCAAACAGCCCTTTTTAAAGGGCAACTGCAGACATTATCTATGCTCTCTTTACAGCCAGACTTAATTGACAAACAATAATTTTACCTTGCAGAACACTGGTCTGGTCTACCACTGCCTCAATCGATTCATTTGTTTGTGTTTGTGTTGTGCAATGTAAATGTCTAATAGACTTGGTGTGGATTTACCAAAGTCCCACAATAACACACAGAAACTACCCAATCAAGGTAGACCAGCAACTCCAGTACTCTGCGAAGTAAAACTACAGTTTTTTTTCTATGGACAGAGCAAAGATAATGGCTTTAATTCCTGTGGTGAACAGATACAGATTTTTTTAGGCGGCTAAAATGTGTTTTGCTGCTGTCCCCGTCCATAGCAGTGCTTTGCTTAGCATCTGTGGCAGTACTCCCGCCTGCTTCTCCAAACTTGCTGAGTGCTGTAGGTAATACACTGACTACCAATGAGTGCCTTATACAATCCCACTTAAAAAAATCTGAACTATCCCTTTAAAAGGCTCATGGAAATAGCGATGCTGCATTTCCAGTGAAATGCACCACTGAGACACTGGGAAAAAAGGAAGTACCACGCCTGACTGTGTAGCTGAGAAACACTGTAAGTGAAAGTATTTTGACTTGTCTTTGATTTTTACACACCCAACAACCAAGCCGAATCGCACTGAGACTAGACCAATCGGTCCTGGAAGATAAAGACAATTTAAAAATATAGCTATAGTTTTTGAACATTGGAAGAAGTACGAAAATGGTGGAACCACAGGTAAACAGGAATGTGGGGCCCTTTATATGAAAAATACTAACCAAGGCCTGGTGTCACAAAATCAACCTCTGTTCGTTAGCATACGTCAGATAAAATTGTCACGCTATAAGAAATTAGGGACGCACAATGTATATATATACATATATTGGGGCCTTTTGTGTTCAATCCAATAAAAGAATATTGGAAATGATTTCCTTTCATTTTTTTTTTAATTCACCAAACAATTTGTTGTATTTTAGTGGAATAACTGCAGAAAGGCAAAACTGAGTAAACTTTTGTATTTGTTTATCGCGAGAAATTGTTATCGCAACAATCTATATTTTTACTACAACTTACTGCTACTGTCTACGACTTATTATTATTATTCTGAGGTTTTTTTTAAAAAACTTATATTTTTTTAGCCTGGTGCCTTCACACCCATTGCCTCTGTTTTGATTCCTTATCTTTGGTCTTTTGTACTATTTTATCTCAGTTTTATTGGTTCTTTGACTTTTATTTATTTTAAAGATTTCATATTTATGATACAACGCTTTGTCATTTTTTACCCATTTCTCTTCTGTGCTGTTTTAATCTTGCTCTGTAAAGCACTTTGGGCTGCATAACTGTATGAAAGGTGCTCTACAAATAGAGTATAATTTGATTTGATGTCACGTTTTTTCCTCATATTGTGCAGCCCTGTTAGATATGTGAAGAACTACTGTTGTAGAAACATGGCTGTCAACTGATCTTTTGTACCATCATCCTCAAATTTGAAAGGGTGCGAAAAACGCATCAAAATACAACATAATAGAGCGAGAGGGTTCATTATTAACCTTTTAAATAATGAAAAAAAAAAAGGTCTTAACTCATGGTCCACTTACTAAAACCCCCTCTTTATGTGATGACACCTGAGCCATCCAAGTGGCAACCGAGTGAACTCCATCTACTGCTGAAGGCTGTAGTTATGTCCTAATTTAAAAACTACATATTGAGACTAAACCGGTAAATAATAAAAATAAATACAGCTCATTGCTGTAAAACTTGTTATTTTATCTTTGGAAAATCTTTCTCTTTGTGAAGTTTAAGTGGTGGGAGCTTTCTAAAGTCTGTCAGTCCAGATGTTTAATTTCCTGTTTGTAGGAAACCCTTAAATATGTTGATATCTTTTATACTAACTGCAAAAAGCAAACACACTATAATTACAAGTAAATACTGTGTACGATAAGAAACTTTGTGGAATTGGCACAAAGCATGTGGGATTTGGCAAAAGCTCTGAAATAGAGTTATGTGACTGTAGCCTGAGCTAAGATGTCAGACAATGTAATAACCCACACTTAGTTATTACAACATGCCTGAATCAATTTATAGATTGTTGTTATCTGGCAGAATTGCCCTATGGAAATAACATGCACAACAGCTGCAGCCTAAGGTCATATTCAGCTGTGTTTGAGTTATTAATTGGTATCAATTTAAAAAAAAAAAATGCTAATCAACATATCTTGATGATTTTGAGAAACCAGGCCAACCTTCTCAACATCATTAAACACGGGCCTACAGGAGGGCAAAAATATTCTGTTTAGCTCATATTTAGTAAAAGGGGACAATTATTAATAAATACAAAAATAATAACAGATATGTACACATTATCAACAATATGAACTATCATAATACTTTCAACATTTCTTCAAAATGCCATAGAAATTATTTTTTTTGCTCAAAAAGTCTGTGTAGCTCAAACCTCGAGGGTCAGTTAGAGAATCATTTCAGAACGATAAATTATTATACAAAAAAAAAAAAAAAGAAAAAGGAAAACCAACACCATAGTAATCATTCCTTTTTGGATGCAAGTCCTGACACACAGACAGGAGTTTGTGTTTCTTGCAACATTTAAAACCATAACAAAACAAAAAAAAAAACAATCTTCAAATAAAATCTTCCTATACTGAAATGCAATGCATTGACGCGGCATCGTTGGTAATGCAGATGTTTTTGTTTTTTTTTTTTCTTCCCTTGTGCGAACAGGTCCTTGTGTGGCACTGCTGGAGACTGCTCTGGAGTAAGCGAAGAAGTAAGCAAGGGCAGTAAGTGCACTTTGAACACAGGCGTGCTGGGATGGACAGGGAGCAACGGGGATGAAGGAAAAAAGAGAATTGCAGAGATGTTGACAAGGTTGTTTGACATAAGAAAACAGTAAAGAAGGATGCAGAAAAATAAAGAGGCTGAAAGAGAGGTGGATAAAACCAAACTAAAGCTGCTGTTTCTTCTATCTTTGAGGAAAAGCTCAAATAAAGGAAGAGAAAAGTTGAGTTGAGGTGGCGTACATGAAGGCTGAATCCTACAGTAGTCGTGTCAGTAGGTCCTTCAACCATCCAACTCCCAAAAACAATTGCAGACCGCTTTCCTTGTCAGCTGACTTGACACAGAGACCAGGAAAAAGGTCAACGGAAAAAAATAAACTGATTATTTTCAAAAAAGTGTCTCCCCAAAAATTGTACAGTGGTGGTTTTATTAACAATGCCTTGGAACTTTGTGAGGCAATTTCCCTTTTCAGAGGATGAGTTTTTAAATTCCACTGTTTTGTTCTGAAAAGGCCGCGGCCACAGTGTGCGCACGGCAGCTTCCTGTGAAAAGTGATCCATAATTAGAGGGTGGAGAGTGGAAGTGACTGCCAGAGCCCCCAGTGTCACAGCCGGTGAACTGAACTGTCATTGGATAAATAGGGGGTGACATCGCCCAGAGTGAAGCAGTCTGATTGGTGCTGTCAGTGGAAGAGTGGTGAGGTCAAAGGTCACAAACGGCAGTGGCCTGCACAGCTGCCCAACATTCTGTCCATGAAACAGGTTTCTGTCAGTGATGCAACTTGGCCTGCAGGGAGAGGAACACAGCGGTCTTTTTCACTGGCATTCATTCATTATTGGTTCAGTGGTGGATTTAATATGTTTCAAACATCTTAAAAAAAATAAACCCAAAAGTAAGCGGTGTAATTTAACGTGCATTTAAAGGGTTTATTGTGTAACGTTTCTGCATTAAGATGCCCCAAAACAACAAGACTTACGTCATAATAAATAAATAGGGGTGTCCAATAGTGGTTTTCAGGGCTCATACCAAACTGATGATTAATACTTAATAATAACTTAATAATATTTGGAGCCGATTTGCATTTACAACAAAAATGAAAATATTTCTGTTGAAATTTAGAATTTGGAATATAACTCCAAAACTTTGTTTAAATGCCTTCAGCAAATGTTTAATCAAAAATGAAACTTATAACTTAATCATATACAGCAGGTTCCCTGTAGCTATTTTAAAAAATAAATAAAAGTTCCTCTCATACTGACACCTTCTTTGCATTTATTGCAGACTGCCTTCCTTGGTGTTGAGTGTAATTCAAACACTTTTTCATGAATTTTTCATGAATTAATTTCAGGCGATCGTTAAAATAAGACGCAGATACAGGTAATTGGCAAAATGAAAAATATTGGCCCCGATAATCGGACAGGCTAATAATTTGTTGACTCATACTATGTAGCCTATTTACTTCTATTATGTAAAAATGACTAAATTAAGAAAATCTGCAAATACACAGCATTGGGCAGGCAACACGTTCTGCTTCTGAAACGCTCCTGGTGAGGTATGACACCTGACGGAGGATGGAGCCAAACCGAGTCACAGCTAGAACGAGCTGCAGACGCACCCATTTTCATAGTCGGACTGAAAATTTGTTTTTTGCTGCCTTTGCCTCTGCCTGTTGATCATAGTGAAATACTGTTCAGCAACGGATGTGAAGGTGGTGTACGTTTAGACTCTTAGTTGACTGTAAGGTTGGTTTGACAATTTGAATTGAGCACACAAAATTACACTTCGGGATATTCCCTGGAGTGGATAAGAAACACCTACCTGTCTTGGGGACTCAGGCCCCAAAGCCAGTATCCCCACACTGTCGCTTCCGTTCCCAAAGAGACTCTCCAACCCGCCCGGCCTGCTCAGCTTGCTGGCCTTCCCTCTGTAAGAGCTGGGACTCCTCCTCTTCCTCCCCTCTGCTCCTCCCCCATAAGCCAAGGGTCCGGAAGGGGACGCCAGGGGCTGATGGGGGGCAGAGGCAGGCTCCCTGTTGGGTGTGTAGGGTATAGTGGTGCCAAGTTCGCGACTGGAGACCAGAGGAGAATTGCCATTGAGAACACATAGTACCCTATGGTAGAATTTTCACTGTACAATAGGATCTATTTGCTAAAAAAAATCATCACAGCAGATTTTACAGAGCGGTACATTTTAGAGGGAAGCTAAACACCTGTCATCCCAGCCTCTGCACTGCTGGCACTGTCCTCTCTGTTTACACACTGCTTTCTTTTTAATAAATCACCCACTCATACATACTGTACTATGTCGTGCTGAGCTGAGCCTGTATTGTGTTGTTTGTAGCTCGGACTTTTTAGGGTCTGGAGCTGATTAATTTATTTCTATAACTGTCTAAACTTTAAAACAGCCCGTTACTCACCTGTTCTGTGAGTTGTGGCTTTGAGACCCGTCTGCTCTGGATAGCCAGTCCTCCCCGCCACTCCAAAGCCCACTTCCCCCGCGCCCAAGTCCCTTTTTCTTGGCTGCTGTCACTGCCGCCCCCCCTGAACCTTGTAACGTTGGATGGTGGCTGCTGCCGTTCTTCTTGTGATTATCCACAGTTGGAAACAAGGAAGGAGGAGAAAAGGATGAGGAGGAGGAGTGGGAAGAGTTTTTTCTCCTCTTAGATCCTACTACAGAGTCCTCCGTGTCTTTGGATGGGCGGCTGGCTTTATGCGTGCCGTTACGGGCTTTACCCAGTGCGGAAACTGGGGCGACGGGCTGCGGAGCGTCTCGAATGCTGAACACCCCTGCCATGGATGCAGACTGAGGAAATGTGGCGGTGTAAGAGAGGGAGTTGGAGGGGGAGGAGAGGAGAGGAGAGGTGACGGATATAGGAGAGGGAGTCTGCTGTGAAGTGACAGGGGAGGTACCAGAGGAGGAGAGGGAGAGGAGGCTCTCTGCAGCCAGAGGCACCTTCCTGAAACAGGAGGAGAAAGCATAAAGTATCATCATTGCCAGTATAGATTCAGAGCACTAAATCTTTTGTTGTATCTTACTGATAAAACTGTTTTCTGTGTTTACAGGAAATTCCACATTTAGTGTATTAGCAACTGTCCCTCCACACATGATTTTATCAATATGATCAGGAGCTCAAACACTACTCCTTTCCCAAACTTTGTTTTAATGAGCCTTGAATGTGGCCGTCTCAGATTTCAGTCCTGGTCGATTTGGCGACATCTGAAGTTACTGGTGCTAACAACAAATGTGGTTTGAAACTACAAGTCAATGAGTTCTGGGGGCTGTACACAGCATGATTCTGCAGATAGCAGGGCACAGTGAAAGGAGTCAGTTATCTTGCAGCCTGTCACCTGCAGTTTTTCATCTAACAGCTCACTGAAGCTGCTCCTGACTGTTCCATTACTTCCCGCAAAATGTTTCAAACTAATCTGCTTTCGACGACTTCATGAAGGAAGTCTACTTGCATTTTTGCCAGTTAAATGCATTTAATGTGTTGCTGCAGCAATAGGAAATATTCGATCTTCATTAGCCATAACATATGATGCTTTTGTTTTTCAGGGCGCGATGGCTGCACCCCTGAGATAAACAAAGTTGAACTTTTGAAATGCAGCACCATGCAAACAACCAATCACAGCTGTCCCACAGATAGTGTTTTAGGCCTAATATGCACTTTAAAAACACCTGGAGGAAGATCAGCTCCAAACTCAGGATTTCAAGTATGCAGGCAGCAGTATGCAGCTGGTTATGGTCGCTTTGCACAACCAACCTTCTGTTTTCCAGGAGGTAAAGGACGCGCCATGTGTCCCAGCCCTAATACTGCATCTTCTCCATCAATGTCACCCTCAGCACCCAACACATAATACTACAAATATACAAATATTGCAATACTTTCATCAGTAGGCCATAGGCTCAATCACCACTGTATAACCTAATTCAGTGATAGATAGTGACTTCACAGAAATTTATTTTAATGAATAACTTTGAGATAATTACTATTAATTAATACGTGCATGCAGACCTCTTACTTGCTTGTTTTCTTAGTATATTTGTGTTGTTCTGTTACTGCCCACTACCTTAAATTAAATGGCTTCTTGTTTGTTTACATTTATACGTGACATTAAAAAGCACTTCCTGTCTACACACTAAATTACATTTCTTTCCCTCATGAAACAGGTTAGCACACGCATATCTCTTCATATCATATTTACACATAGTTATAGTGACTAATAAAATCAGCTAACACAATTAATTCTGTGTACATACAGTAACTAGGACATAAAGTCCACACATATTGTGTTCATTCATGCACTGACTTTAATGTGAGCAAGCTCTACCCAGCCAAACAAACAAACGATCTCCATGTATATTCTCGCATACTCACCTCCACATCTGTGCGTTAAGGTGTTTCTCCACCATGTTCTGGAGCGCCAGCCTCATCCTGTCCCACCGCCTGTCGAACACGTAGTGGCCCCGTCCCATAAGCCTGCTGCTGAAGACGCAAAACTGGAGAAAAAAAAAGAAAGAGGGAGGGTTAAAGGGATTTGGACAGAAGAGAGGTAAGGTGAGGCACGGAGAGAGACATTGACGGGAAATGGAAGACGAGGAGAAGGCACATGAGAAAAATGAGAAAAAGACCGGCAGAGGACTGAAAAGGAAGCAGAGAAAAACAAGGCACAAAATGAGACAGAGAGAGGCAGTAAGAAGTGGGCAGACAGAGCAGGATGTGGAATGAAAGAGGCATCAGATGACAGAAACAGAGAGACTGATAAAATATAACAGATGACTGAGAGAGAGCAGAGGCGATGGTGAAATACCAAATTAAAACTGACTGATAACACAAATAACATCTAGTCCAGAACTTCAGAGCTTCAGAAATAAAGCTCCAAAATAGAACACTGGGCCTCATTCACCAACCGACCTTCAGGAGAAATTCTTTCTTAAACCCCATTTTTGTAGTTTTTAGGAAGATTCTTACTTTCACCGATGTTTTCTTATGTGGAATTTGTTCTTAGGGAAGAACAGACTCTACACATGCAGAAGAGCACTCTTACACACTTTGTTGACAGAATAGAGGGTTATTGTGTTTCCTTCAGTTCTACAGCTGTATAATATTTAGGATTTCTTTACTTCTTTCTGTATTCATTTATTCATATTACAATACTTCATTCACATCAGCTATGTCAGTGGAAATCATATTTAATTATTATTGATTTATCACATTAAAAATATCACTGCCGGTTTGGGCGGCTGGACAAAAAGTTACGAGTTATTACTGACATACAAAAAAAATTTAATTGTAGTCTATCACTGCCTCATCTCCCTGTCTCCCTCTGAACACACGACCCAGCTGCCCTTAGAGAGCACCACAGTGCTCGTCTCTGTCCTTAGTCCTGACAGGTGTGTTATTGTAAAGCACAAAGTTTGCACGTCTGGTGTTGATTAACATGTATTTTTAGCATCCGATGCATCTTTTATTCTATGTTAGATCGACTTCTGACGGCACTAAATTTGCTAACTTGTTTGGTGTTCACTTTCTGCAGAAGTACCCCCCCCTTTTTTTTTTTTTTGCAAAGTCCAATGCTTCGCCCTCTTCAGACTTTCATTTTTTTCAACTTAACTTCATCTCCAGTCTCTCTGTGTGCACACAGCTCTGCAGTCTCATGGCCTTTAATGGGGATTTGCTGGCCATTCACCTGTGATAGTTAGGATCCACTGACTTGTGCTTTCAGCTTATGAGGACATGGGTTTCATTGTAAGAACTCAAAAGCGAACAATTCCGAGGTTTAAGAAAACGCCATGAATCTGACGTTGACTTTTCATAAGAACGAATTTAAGACAAACCTGGTGAATGAGGCCCAGTATTATTAAACCAAAGTCTCAGCTCAATCTTTTACTGTAACTGGTTTATCAAACAACATACATTATAATGTCCAATAAAAATAAGACAGGAGAAGAAGTCTTGTATCCTTCCTGTGCTCACCTTTTTGTTTTTGGACCAAGATTATGAAAACTTTCTCTAATAATCCTTATATGTTTTCAGACAGGGTATAATTTTGCACTGAAGTGGGTCGTTTTGCTAAAAAGAGTCTGCTTGTTAAGTGTTGTCCTTACACCTGTTTAACTGCAGAGAGCATGGCAATTTAAGTATAAACGACCAAAATCTGCGTCATATATACAAAACGAAAGCCCATATAATGCAGTAACGTCATGGCCACTTTTTGGACCACTCACCTGACACACTGACATCAAAGTATCAGACAGACCTCCCAACTGAAAATACTCGATAAGAGTTACACCCGAGTCTGAACACTGAGAAAAAGAATTCCTCTAAACTGCATCTAAAAGCAGACCCTGCGGGCTAAAAATGGAAGATATTGCCTTCAACTTGTGCAAATGAGTGTTGAACAGCCCGAGGTTATTGATTATAAAAATGTCTGTGCAACATTAGCAGTGATAGTATTTACCCCTAAAGGCTGTGGGTGGCGATTAGAGTAGTGAAAGGCAGGTCTGTCAGTGTCCTCTGGTGTCTCGGCGTCTCCCTCGTCGCTGGAGAGTCGACCGCCATCTCCTGCTGCCGACACCCAGCTGTGGGGAGACAGCTCTAGGTGAGGGGCCGGGGCGGGGGCGGGTGCTGGGGGCACAGGGCTGGAGGTGGAGGTGGAGGAGCCTGGAACCCTGTGGGGGACATGGTAGAAATCAAGATGGGTGAATAAAAGAAAAGAGAGATGAGGACAAGAGGGAAAGAGACAGAAGTGGAGGGGGAGACATATGGGAATGAAAATGAGGAGAAGAGGAAGAGGGAGAAAATGAGATTGGAATAGAGAGGTGGCTTCACAGAGAGCAATGAAAGGGAGGGGAGTGATAGAAGAAACCAGAAAAGTAATGTGGAAGAGGAAAAAGAATTGGCGAGAGAATATAAATTAAAGGAAAAGAATGAGGGGAAGAAAGAAGGTGTAAGGAAAGCAAGATTAAGGGACAGTATGGAAGAGGGAGAGTTACTGCAGTTTTAACAGAATAGAAGAAACGCTCAGGACATATCTTCAGCAATCAAAGTCATTCTCAATGTTTTCTACAGCGACAAAACCTCAAATAACTTCCTTTTCAAACAGACAATCATCTCCTAAATAGAAAGAGGAAATGAGTTTTTTGTAACACTTTCAAAAGGGCGGACTCGCCAATCCTTCACTGTTGTTTTTCCTCTCCAGCACTGTTGTTTACAGCATCCCCTGGTGGATTTCCAGCGCACCTGCCAGGGCCCAGACCAATTTAACTCCACTGATGTGAAAAACGATTAAAATTCATACAGAAGTAAGAGTAAATGTGAATTGCTGAAAAGAGTAAAAGTCTTAAACCACTTCAAACACTGTGCGCCAAAGAAGATAAGGTGTGCTGAGCTTGCCCCTGTTTTAAATAAATCCTTAATGCACACTTATTCAAAGCTGCTTTTTAAATCTTGATTCCAATGCTTTTATATTTGTTTGTTGGATGTTACTTAGTTTTTGTCTGTTTGTTAAAATTCATTTTATAGTTTTTTTTGTACAGCAGTACTCTGGAACTCTGTGCTATATAAATAAAGTTATTATTATTATTAGAAGTAGTAAAGAATGTAAAGATATAGGAAAAATAAATACAAAAACTGTTGGAAAACGAATAAAGTTAAGACGATATTGAAAAATATTTTTCCTAAAAAGGCAACATAAAAGTCGACATATAAGGAAGCAAATGATAATGCTACATCTAATTGAGGAATTTAATTACAACTATTAGGTTTCACAAAATTTAAAGCATTGAGATATTTTACTAAAAAACATTTTTTATGGGTTTAAAATTTCCCTTTTTTGTTCATTTTCAGGTTCATACTTGTATTTTGGGTTTCCATTAAAACGTATTTACATACTACAGTGATCAAAAACATCTTGTTTTCGTCATACTGTCAGTGCTGGAATTTCTGTATTCACCCTTTGTAATGCCTGCCTCCTAAAAAATCCCAGGCGGCTGTGATTGGTCAGCATTTACAGGTTTTCCACATCTGTGCCCTCGGGGTCATTTTAGCTGAGGGAATGACTGTAACAGACAACGGTGGAACTTACTACCGCGAAAAAGCACGTCTGAGGTTTTTACTTACACTTTTACACACATTTCACTCAACTTTGACCATGTTTCATTTGAACATCTGACATTGTAATATTATATACATGACAGAAAATGAGGAAAAGCATGGTAGGCCCCTTTTAAGTTTTTGCACTTAAGATTTTTCTTCCTCTCATATTCTATTCAGATTAAACACCTGAGTCATATGACTGACATAACATAACCTGATTAGGCAAAGATCTGATCTGGAAGTCCAGGTTATTCAGCAACTTAAAATAAAATTTTTACAGCTTTTCTTGGCTTCTGTACACATGTGCATACTTAATTGAGTGTGTGAGTGTCCACTGTCCTACCTGGGTATGTGTGCATTTGCCAGCCGTAGCTTCAGCGTGGACAGAGGTCGTCCGTTTGGGCAGTGAGGCTTGCTGGGACTTGCTGTCTCTTGTGACGTGATACTCTGGCTGCTGCCTTCCTTCCCTCCATGCGATCCCTCCCTGTCTTTCTCCTTCGCTCCCTCATTCGCCTTCGCCCGCCCCTTATGTTCGGCCAGGAGGATATCGAAATGTTTCCTTCGGCCAGAGACAGCTCGGCGGTGGGTTAAGGAGTGAGTCTGTGGCAGCCAAATAAGCACAAAAAAAGGTTAAGAGCAATTTCCCTTTGTGAGCCAATAAGCACTAACCCCTAAGAGATATTAGGGTTACCTCTAGAGAGACTTTGTTATTAAAAGTATTGATGTGTGAAGAATTCAGAGTGGAGCTCAAACATACTTCAGCAGGGCTGATGGCTGCACTCACAGGGGCTTGAATCATGGCTCTCTGCTTTCAGGAACGTTTCCATAATCACTGCACCATGTCGTTGCCCACGTCACACCAGACTAGCATGGGTAAATATTGCCGGTGCATGGCGAGCTTGTCTACCCTTCCAACTACTTTGGAAGGTAACCAGCTATCAAACATTTGGTTTTCCAATAGTCCTCTAAAGGATGTGCGTGCAAGGCTGGTGAAATACTGGTTTAAACAGGTAGTGTGGCTTTTGGATGGAAAAATGTTTCCTGTACGCACTCAAAAGATAATATTGAGGGTAGAGGCCCCTTCAACGGCTTTAAGACCCGAAGGGCTGCATCTATTATACTTGTAAATATCCCAAAAAGGGACAGGATTCACAAATAAAAACAAAGACAACAGGACCTGGAGGAGCAATTGGAGAAAACATTTTTTTAATGAGTTTTACTTTATATGTGTGTTTTATCTTTTCATTTACAACAAAGTATATGGATTATTTTAAATAATGAGTCACGATTTCTGGAGAGAGACATTGCTGTTGAGTTTTTCAATTTTTTTTTTCTCACTTTGAGCAAGTTGAGTGCAATCTAGTTCCATTATGACTTTGACCTTTGACCTATGAACACCAATATTTAACAGTTCATCCTGGAGTCCAAGTGGATGCCTGTGCCAAATTTGATGAAATTTCCTCAGGGTGTATTTGAGATATCGCATTTACAAGAATGGGACCGACAGCCAATTCGACAACATAATGCCTCCGGCCTAAAAAGCACTACGGGTATTAGGGGGAAAAAAAACAAATGTACTTCAATTTTTGGATAAACTGTCCCTTTAACTTTTGGTTGACATGATTGTTTCCACCAACTATCTAAAAAAACACACTCGCCTGATACATCTTTAATTTCTTATTGAGGTGATTAGTAAAGCTTGTTAGAAATAATTAAAGGGCAGTAAAACAGAGTTTTATTGCTGAATGATGTTGTAGCCTCATCCAACATCTATAATTACCTCATCAAGGGAAGCGTGGGCCCTATAATGCCTCAGCACTGCTACCCTGCATTAACTGAGAAATGGGAAGTGCAGACGTATCACAGAGACAGACAGGGCGGCGGACAGGGTCATAGCTGTGGGTTGGAGTGCTACAGTAGTGATGATAGTGTACCCTTCAATATTATTACTCCCATACACAAACAAAGCTGTTTTCCTGGTCAGACGGCCTCAGACAGGAAGCAGGAAGAGGCTATTATAGTCTCCACAGAAATTACACAGACAGGGAGAGTGTGAGAGTATTTGTATGTGTGTGTCTGTGTGTGTGTGTTACCTTGCAGGTGAGAGACCGTGTGCAGGGTCGCTTAGTCTCTGGATCCTGGACTCCACAGTGCTTGTTAGGATCAAACACTCTTCCTGTAAAACATACACAAACACACACACACACACACACACACACACACACACACAAACACACACACATTAGACTGGTACTAATGACTATCATTCAGTCATTTCTTCCCTTGCTCTTTCAAGTATCAAATCTCATTTGCAGGGTGTGGGAGTCTCACAGAACCACAACAAGTGCATGAATTTGTCTCCTTTGAGGAAGCAGTTCGCTCACTGATATTTGTCCTTTCACATTTTGTTCATTCGATTACTTAGCTGCGGTCCAAGGATACCGTAGTCTAAAAGTACTATTCAGCTTGACATTATTAGCAGTGTTTCCAGTTTCAGACAGATAAAGTGTACAGATCCGCAAGCTGTGACAAATCATTCCTGACAGGACATACTGGCAGACGGACAAGAGTCAACTGTGACTGACAGCCCAGGAAACTCTCTCCTGCTTTAATGAATAGAAAATGTACTTTGATGATGAAGTGTAGCCCTTAACTTTTAAGACTATCAGTCAAAGTCTCTGATGTTTATATGAGGAGCTCTTCTTAAGGCAAAATGTTTATAAGATCTTCATGTGTCAGAAATAGCGAACTGAAGATTAATATGGAATGCTCTTACAATGAATTTTCCCAGTCAGCTTCTCACTGTGAGTCATGGGGTCCTACATGAACACACTATTTTCTGCCAAAATTGGAGCGGTTTGGGTTGTTTCACAAGAGATTTGTGTGTTTCTTTTTTCTCTCCGTGCTACTCTCACTTGCTCAATGTGTGCATGATTCAGCAACATTTGAATCAGAATCAGATGACAGTTGGTGAGTCGTCGTTGGGAGTATTTTCACTGTCAGTCAAATCTGCTCAAACCACATCCATGCTGTCCTGAAAAAGAAGATCTGATCAGCAGGCTTCCTGTCTTTTTGTGTGTGTGTCCCTTTGTGATCATTCAGTGTCCCATCTCTGAATTTTGAGGTTTTGCAGCTCTATGAATGCGGTGCAGACAAAACTTGAATTGATTTTTTTCACCCAAATTTAATCAGTTTATTCTTGAGTCAAGTGGATGTTCATGCCAAATTTTGAGAAAACCCCTTGAGGTCTTCTTGAGAAGAAAATCTAGACAGATACAAGTTAACAGAAACCTTGACCTTTGAACACAAAATTCCAGTCAGGTCATTGTTTAGGTCAAGTGGACGTTTGTGTCAAATTTTTAGAAATTCCTTCGAGGTGTTCTTGAAATATTGTGTTCACAAAAAAAGAGACAGGCAAGATCGCAGTGACCTTGAAGTTTGACCTATGACTACCAAAATCTAATCAGTTGATCTTTAAGTCTCCAAGTGGACATTTGTGCCAAATCTGAAAATAAAATAATCCCTGTGGCATTCCTGAGATACTGCAATCACGAGAATAGAACAGATGGACAGACAACCCGAAAACATAAACATCTGGCCAGGGCTATAAATGGCATAAAAATGAAAGACAACATTTTCTTTTTTAAATACGTGCTAATAAGCCTATTGTTTAAAATGTATTGACTCTAAAGTAGTTGCCAAGTCCTTTCATCTTAGCAATGAAGACACACAACAAAGTGTTTAAACTATCAAGAATTATATCAGAAATAGTAGATTAAGTTATTAAACAAATTCTAATTTGACATACATAAAAACCCTCTTGACAAAGTTCAATGATAATAAACTTCCTGCATTTTTATTTTTTAACATGCTGGGTCAAATTGTGAATGTTGAAACTAAGTCACAAACTAAACTTCTCAGAATTTTATACAGCAAAAGCATCACTCATAAACACAGAGACCTTTGCTGCCCCACACAAACTAGCCGGTCAACAACAACCTCCAGTCAGTCTGCAGGTTATCTTAAACAGTGTAACTGTCAGAGGGCTGTAATCTAGCACTGGCCTTTGCTATAATCCCTGTAATCTTTCTGTGCAGAGTGAAACAGCTCCGACAGATACGGGCCGACAGAGAAACACATGCAAATGTACAGCAGCAACAGATATGCACTCAAGACACACAACAAACTCGCATGCTCACTCACAAGTTCACACCAACTTATAAAGGCAATTGAGAATGAGAGAGTGAGAGAGGAAGATGGGCAGGGTAAACATAGACTGAAGGAAGACACTGATGAGAAAAGGAAATCAAACAACAGAAAAAAGCAGAAGAACAAGATGTGTGCGAAACAACCCGATGATGAACAGAGAAAAAACGCCAACAGAGAGGAGGAGACGGCAGTGTGAAAAAAGAGAAAAAATGAGGGCAGGAGCGCAAGTGTGCGAAAGAGAAACGAGGAGGTCGAGGCAGGAGGTGGAGAGTGAGAGGAGGAAAAAAAATATAGAGACACAGGAGGTGGGGGAAATCTCTCAAGAAGACAAGCAGCTTTTTGGCAGCGGGAGCTAGTGAATTAGAGGGTGTAAATCAGAGGCTCGGAGCACAGCAAGACACTGCACAAGCAAAGTGAAAGAAGAGAGAAATGAGGGAAGAAGAGGATAGAGAAACAAGACACCAACAAGCATCTATCAAAAACCCTTTAAAAACTTTTTTTGCGATACATATTTGTACGTCTCTTACTTCGTGGCGACCACTAGGTGAACTTGAGAACGTCAATGTTAAAAAAAAAGTTGAGCATTTGAATGTTTGAATGAGAAAGAAAACAGTGGTAGATGGGGGGAGAAAAAACATGGATGGAGAAAACAAGAGAAAGAGCAACATATAATACTATAGGGAGGCATTTCACTCTCTCCAAAACACACAGCCTCAATACACCACTGTCCTGTCTGTAGCCAAACATTCACACTGGAAGCTTTCCAGAGGATATTGAGATAAGACATAGTGAGTGTGTGTCAGCATGTGAGAACAAATGCATGTGTTATGATGAATTTTGTGAATTTGTGCATGCCTTCATTGTGAACAAAGAATCAAAAACAGAGAAAATTCTTGAGAAAATAGTCAGAAAATGCATGTGTGTAGGAAGTACTGAGCATACAAGTGGATGAATGAGATATAATTGTGCTGTTGTTTCATGCAGACCCCTTTACCGTTTTTGGATTCTTCGTTCACCATGGAGGCATGCAAAAAAAGTTTTCTTCACAAAGTCAACACTGGGTGAGTAATTAAAATACAAATAATCACTTTGTGGGTGAAGTAGGGCTGCATAATTATGGCCAAAATGTTAATCACCATTATTTATTACTATTATTCATTTATGTCACTTTCATGTTGTGCTATTTTCCTGCTAATTTACAAATCTTTGCATCAAATTATGACCAGTCCCTTTTCACAGTGCATCTCCTAGAAGCAAAATATACATAAAATTATGTAAAAACTTTATACTTAAAATTAAATAAACTAAGCACTGCTTTCACATTCAATGCTTTGCTACACTTCTGCAAACTAAATAATCTTTCATCAGAAATAGAATTTAAATAAGGGTCTTCTTCAACTGAGTTATGTGCATCTCTTAGAAGCAAAATATAAATACATTTTTTTATTGGGCACATCAATTTGGCCAGAAGAATGCATTGGTTATGTCCATCTTTATATGATGATGTGCTGTAGAGGGTTGCAGTTATGGATGTCTGAATTGCCGCTGGACAAGGACAGGGATTCAGTGAGGTAATGATAGCAATGTTATTCTTTTTGGCCTTTATGCATTCCCCATAATGCAGTTTTTTTATCCCAGTGGCTGAACAAGTTAGGTGTGCCGCTTTTCAGTGCAGACACAGGTCTCATGCACTATAAATCCAAAATACTTTTTCCAGCCCACTCTCTGTTGTATATTACTCCTCTATTCTGATCTGCAGCCGCAACATTCAGTAAAGTTTTTTATAGGCTGCCGCTGCACACATGACAACCGCCATGGCTGTTAGATTAGCTTTAGATTTGATTTGCAGCACAGTTTTTGAGCAAAGCACGCATTTTAAATATCCATGCTGCAGTTGATTTTGTTTACTTGAGTGTAAGAAGCCAATGTAGTGATCAAGATCAAGAGGTGAACTATTCCTTCAAGAGAGTAATTCAAGGGGCAGAGAGAGAAATATTCACTCTCCCAGCACAGGAATGATTGTTGCCTAAAGAATCAGGTTTGTGACCCATAGATTAATGAATCAAGACTGGAAAGCATTTCAATTAATCCTTTTTAGAGGACTGCAGATTTTCTGTGAAGCTCTAAACCAGTGTTAATGTGAAACGTGAAGTTCTGAGATAAAAAACAAACAAACATGCATGCACAAAGACTTTACCTGGACCAGTGCAGGATAAAAATCTTAGGGCTAACCTGAGAGTCTTTTTTGCGACCTGGAGGAAGTCTTAGTCCCGTTTTGATGCTTCTTCTCCATCTGCGACAACGACGGCAGAGCGCCAGATCGGTGAGAAGGGGAAGGTGACAGGGAGGGTTTCCGGTCCAGTGGGGAAGGAGAAGGTGTAGACGGTAGCCGTCTGTCCAGCGGAGAGCGTGCCGGACTGGGCCGCCTGTCCAAAGACGATGGAGAGGTGGTGGAGCGCGGCGTAGACGGTCCGCTGGTGCCGCGACCGTTCACCAGCTTCTCACTGGACCGTTGGGAGCTAGGAGGAGTGTGGGACGGAGGTTTGAGTGAGGAGGGAGAGGGGGAGGAAGAGGTGAGGCGCACGTGTGATGCAGAGTCGGGCCGGCTGAGGCAAGGCATTTTCTCCAGGCTTACGACTGGAAGGGATACGCTGCAGAGGGGAAGAGTGGAGTTAAAACACTGCATGACTTATGGGCCTCAAAGTGCAATGTTCCCTTAAATTTCTCTTCCATTTTCTATGAATTTTCTCATAAGAGACAATATAAGAGAATTCAACTCCAGATGCACTAAACGTTCTTAACCATTCAAATTTGCTCACACCCAGGTGTGCTCAATGTTGAATCCCACTTGATCATAAGTCCCCGATTTGCACAGGTAACACTCCCTAAATACTATAAGGCTTTTGTGCTGTGTGCAAAGACTCTGGCATATGGCCAAAAATGGAGACATGACAACAAAAAAAGGTTGGAGAAGAAGAACTTCAGCATTAGCGAAGCTGACATACTGTTAAATAAACTCTATAATTAAAATAATTAATAAAAAAAAGCAGCAAGCCCACATGCATATATGAGAGGCTGGAACCATGAAATTATACTGATGCATATTTGTAAATGTTCCTCTAATGTAAAACTTATTTTTCTTTGTGCTAGGCAACAATTTGCAGTCTTTGAAAATGAAATATTTTTCTCTTATCTTGGTAAGTACTCTTCGCCATTTCTAAAAGTTTCTCTTACTGAAGAGAAGAGCGGAAATTAAAAAAAAAAAAACATCGGTAAATCCCAAAAATCAGTGGGTACCAATAAAATAAGAACAAATCAAGGATACAAGCAAAAATAACAGGAAATCTGTTAGTATATATTTTCTTGTATGAGTCCCAATGTTTTGGGAGCAGCAAAAGAAGAAGAAATTCATCATATTAAAAAAAGAAGTATATGCCCACCACGTCTTGTTCCGTGCTCCCTTTGGTGGATAGACAGCAAGAGGAGCCTTGCTGAAGCGGGAGTGAGGGTAGTCTTTAGGGACCCTGAAGGCCAGTGTGTCCCCTGGACTGGGAGCCACAGCGGGGGCCACTGCAGGTGCCTTGGGCTTCATGGGGACCAGGGGGCTCCTGGAGGGGGCGGGGGAGCTGTGGCGCTTCTCTGGATTATGTCAAGACAGAGGCAGAGACAAAAATCGAATGTGTAAGGTCACATAGATGTAGGTGACACTCCTACTATCAAGATCATGCATTACTTTTTGGATCTGATTTGCATCCAGTTAACACCTGAGTCTAGCTCCTAGTTGAAAGCTGGATCGACATCACTTTACTTGTGCTTTGTTCCGACGCGTTTCAGAAGCACAAAAACCTCTGAAACGTGAGCAAATTGGTTTCATGTCTTTCAAAAATGTGGTGGAAAAAGCAATCTGCAATTTGGCAAGAAATGTTCCACATAATGCAGGAAATATGCAAAAGGTGAAAAAAATACAGTGAGAGAGAATTATCATTTTAATTTGTTTGCACTTTTTTTCGAGGTCGCTTCCTTGTTTGTTCTTGTTTTTTTCTTTCTATTTTTTTTTTTGAAACAGGTAATTTTCCTGCAACTTTTTACTCATAACTATTGTCTAAGTTTTGGGATATTGCTTTTTAAATTGCTCATTGCTTTTTTCCATGCTTTTTTGAATGAAATCAAGCTAATTAGCTCAGGTTTCAAAGGGTTAAAGCAAGTTATTTTTTTTCTACCCTGCTTAGATGCCAGATGGCACGCAGGAGTTACAAATCTGTGCCAGAACCTTTCCACAAAAAATGAAGTATTTACAAATCAATTCAGTTTACTTTTCTCTAATTAGCAACTTCCTCGACACCATCTGAAGTGTCCTTGTGTGATTAACTCCACCAATCTGTTATTACGCAGAGTTCAAACAAGAGCCAACAATTATAAATACATTTTGACCCAGATCTGATCAGGATGCTGAGGCACAGAAAGAAACTTAGAGGGGAATAAATCACGAGGCCGCGGGGGGGTAAAAAAGTAGGAGAGGAGAGGAGCTCAACACTTACGGTTCTTGCTATGCATGTCTTTGTGGGAGAAGGGTGGGGAGGGAATGAGGGGGTGTGGTCCAGGACTGTCTGTCTCTCTCTGACTGTCTCACAGGGAAACTACACCCCAGCTACCTGAATGAAAACAGAGGGGTCAACATGTCATAAAAAAACAGAGAGGAGGGGAAAACACACTGTACACACAGTAACACAGTGTTTTAAACTGCTAACAAATAGTTTTTCAAATTATATGCAACATTTAGCTAAATAATGAGGCTCAATATCATATTGTGTTCACAGTTCACCCCTGAGAGCGGCTTCAGGAGGTAAATAAGCAACAACCAAAGATCTAACAAGATTTAACTGATAGATTGTGAAAAGTGGCTGGGATGAGACGTGTGGTGAGCTGAATTTCCTGTCTGCTGATAAGATGCAACTACTGAAGAGAGCAGTAAGATGATGAAACACACCTAAAGAGAGCAGCTCAGGTAGAGTACATAGACTGCTAAATTTCACTCTGGAGGTTTGATAACTGACCGTGTGTGACTATTTGTCCATGCAAAATCGTCAACAAACAAAGCAACAGGAGTTTGTAACTGCACTTGTGTGCACAGCCACATATGCTCACAATTACATAGATTGGCAGCAAATATACAAAACACAAGTGTCCACAAACATGTTTTTTCAAGCCCTGCCTTAAAATGCCTGACAGAAAGTGCAACATGTGCAGGCCAAGGTCAAGTTGTGTCAAACATACAGCCTGCAGGCCAGGACGGGCCTGCCAAAGGGTTATATCCAGCCCGCTGGATGTCTTTGCACTCCTAAGAGTGATGCAAAGGCTAAATGGTGACTAGGTTTCAGCAGCAAACATTAAGTAGCCTTCTTCAAGTAAAATGCTGCCTCAGAGGATTGTGGACTAATGCTGTCAAAAATATTGATTAATTGATACATATAGATAATGATCATTTTGAATGGTTTAATTCCTACTTTACGTAGTATCTATACACCGCTACCATAAATACTATGGTGATTTTGTTGTCTTTTTACTATTCCTATACCCACCAAGAAAAGAAAAGTGAACATTGCTATATTATAGCCCTGTTGTATTCATCTTTTCACAAAAACATTTAAATTTCATGCCCTCAATGTCAATGTTTTCCTTGGTATCGAAAACAATTTCAAATTTCAAGATATTCAGCATTGTGTGAAATAATGTCAATCAGGAGCTTGAGTAAAAACGAATCCATATCAGACTTCTATCTTAAAAGAATATTGATGGAACTAAATCGCCACACAGGAGAAGAAATGTACGGAAAAATGCAGATGTAATGACAAAGAGTAGTGGATTGACTGGAAAAACTGAGACATATTGCTGAAATTACAATTATTTCTTGCTGTTCCTCAGCTGTTTTGTAAACGGACAAACATTTTCAAAATGTACTCCCTTACACTAAATGAACACAAAACATTTGTAGGTGTTGTTATGTATAGGTTATTATGGTTTTACTGGTCTAGTCCACTTCCACAAATCCACCAGATCAAATTGGGTTGTATGTGGCTTGGAGTTGCAGTGATTTACCATATGATGGTTATTATACAATGTTTAGTTGCTTGTCTACTGAACTGAAAAAAGTCAACTAGACTTTTTACACATACTTGAAGGGGTGTTCTAAATGATAACAATAATTTTACCATATATTGTGATACCCTGAAATCGTGATATATTCTAAGATGTTTATGGTTCTGTGAAAATCTTATACCCTTGCAACCCTAATATGCATCACAAACTAAAATGTCCTAATACAACTGTTATCTCTCACACACACAGCGACAGACTAAATAGTCAAGCAGACATATACTAGTTACCTGGATGCAACTGCTGTTCTACGAGTCACAGCTGGGCCCAAATCTGTGCATATGGTAACTCAACAGGGCCCACTAACGGGGAGAAATGCCACTGTGCACTGCACACCCGGGGGTCCCACAAACTAACCACATGCTTTCAAGTTTAAATCCCAACAGGATGGTGCTCTCATAGACGTTGCACTAAGCACACAAAACCAGACATCACATCCCTAAGGTATGACAAAACAAAGGTAGAGATGGTAGACTTAAGAAGGCAGGCCATGCCTCCTGATGGCTCGTAAACCGGTGCAAATAACTCCACAAAAACAAAAGCTAGGTGCCATAGCAGACAAAACATTTCCCAAAAAGAACCCGTTTCACTACCATCATAACATCTGAGGACATGTTCTGTACCAAACACAGAGCAAAATGACCTCTCACCCTCATGCAGAGTGATGAGTGGGATAATCCAACTCTGACGAGAATTAGATTAGAAGACTGATCCACTCTCATGTCTGTTGAGTAAATATGAATACACTGCCAGCAGCTGTTTAGCTTCACTTTGCATAAAGAGTGAAAGCATCAGGAAACAGCTAGTCTGGATAAGAAACTGTCCGGCACATAACACCAGTAAAAGCACATTTTAGCTTTTGTACAGATTAAGAAAAAGAGATGAGTTTCCTGTTTTTGTGCTAAACTAAGATGACCATCTTGCACCTGTAGCGTCATATTTACCACACAGACATGAGAGTGGTGTTGCTCCTCTAAATGAATTCTGTAAGAAAGCAAATAAGCGCACATCCCAAAATGTCAAATTACTCATTTAAAGCAATGCAAAAGCCTCAGCAACATATCACATAGGTATCGTGCTAATTGGTTGATGTTAACTGCTCAAAAAATGTCTCTCGTACAACTGTACAACGAGTAAAGTAAAGTAGTAGTCGACCAACAGCAGCATGTTGGAGCAAAAAGAGCAGACAGACTGGCCCTGTGTGTTTGCTCATAGTGCATGGGTGCACATGAAAGTGTGCTGCAGGTGACTGTGTGTGTACAATGTGTGTGCAGCATGTGTCTGTGTGTATTGAAGAGATAAGCCGTTGCATGCACAAGTATAACAGGTGTGTGTTCGCGTGTGACACCATGCTGAGAACTTTTCTGCAATGGTCCTATCCATAAGCAGTTTACATAGTGGGGTGTGCATGTCTCTATGTGAAGTATGTGCATATAAAAATGCTTTGCAAGAGCATAATTTGCAAATGTGAGACTGTGTGTGTGTGTGTGGCAGGTGTGTAAATAGGCCAGTGGAAGCAGAGGACTGGAGAGGCAGCTGTATTCAGAGTAGCAGGATCAAAGTCCAGAGCCACATTTACAGGTATGCAGCTACAACAGTAATAATTTCACACATTTAATCACACATTATTTCACACAGCTTCACACATTTTAGTCAACTCAACTGCACAGTTCAGTGAAGCTGTACTCTAGCAATAGGCTGGGAAATCTGTGGATGTGTGTATTTTTTCTGTATGGGTGTTTTTTTTATTTTCCGATTTCAGCAGTTTCTTGTTTTTCCAGGCAGGAAAAAGGTAAATAATAAATCTGAAGAAATCTGATATTATATGAGCTGTATGGCCAAGTCAAATACACCCTTAACTTGTGCATTTGTGGGACCAATTTGACCTGCTTCAAGCTCTGTTGCATGCTTTGTTTTTATTGGATTCCTGTTCTTGTTCATTTTTCTGTTTCACAGGACTTTACAGAATGACAATTTTTTAACATTTGAAACATACATTGAGTTTTTTCTGATGAAGCTTCAAAAGTCTGTCATCATATTTTATGACATCATCAACCTAAAAGCAAAAAATTAAAAATTCTACAAATGTAGATATAAAATATGACCTTTTTTAACGACTTAAGTAATCTATTATGATAGGGTTAGAGACAAAATATTTTTTTTGTTATTGTAGTTATACAAAAGTAATTTATGTTGCTGTTACATTGCTGCTCCACCACTGTTAATATAGGTGTGTGCCTTCTTTTGTGTGCAGCAAATTGAAGAGCAAACAGTTTCATGAACACAATACAAATGTTTTTGAAAGGCTAAACGGCAACAAACATGGACTGAAGCAAATTCTTTTCTTAGATGAAGGAATTTTGTCAATTTGGTTAACAATTCTGTCTTTTTTTCTATGAATTTTGACTTTTGGAATTCAAAATGCTCTAGACTTATTGGATATTGGTTCAAACAAGTCAGAAACAATCCTATGCAGCCACCATTGGAATCTAATTAGTATATAGTGTAGCCTAGTCTGCATTTGCAACTGTGTAGAAACAGACATGCAAGAAAAAGAAAAGATGCACATAATACGAATGTTGATTTAAAATTTGAATTAAGCTTCAAACTATTCAGTGCATCTCCATTATTTAATACAAGAATTTTTTTTTTTTTTTTTTTTTAAAAGCTGTGTCACATGAAAAAATAAATGCATTTGAATTAGGAAATTCTGCAAAATATATGTATTAGATTTATAACTAAATTAAATGATGTCATTTTGTATAATTAAAACAACACAATTATGAACAGCTTCAATTACTGGCCAACGAAATTCATTAAACTCTTCCGAGCTAGTATACTTGTATATACAATAAAGCATGATGAGTGATGAACAACTTATTTTTCCCCCAAAACAGACTCAGATATATTGTGTTTTGCAGCAGAGCTCATCCTGCAAGTACAGAGCCAGCTGGGAGCTAACCGTACTGATTTACAATACATGGACGGCTGCCCAGGCAAGGTCACCAAGCCACTCGACCACAAGGGCACCCTCACTACTACCCTCTCCTGCCTGCCTGTCGTTATGGCAATGCTGAGAGCCCCAGCTGATTGCCGATTGGCTGCTGACTCATCCTGTGGGTGGAGCCGCTGCATGATGAGGAAGCAGAAGCTCTCAGAGCTCAGCTGGGTTTGTTTACATTGAGCTGCGAGGAGCAGGGGAGAGAGTCAGAGAGAGATAGATGTGAGAACATTAAGAGAAGCATCTATAAAAACTCTCAGTAATTCGTGTTATCTGAAAGAACTGAGTCAAAGACAAGTAGGCTTATAATGGAAAACATATGGCAGGATATAGAGGCATGTTTACGTCTTAAGTGAACATTAAGATAATTCTTCACATTAAAAAAAAACAAGAGGACATTTACATTAACTACATTTTATATATTGTTTCAAGCATATTATTTTCATAAGAAATAAGCAATACATTTTAAAATCACAACATAAAAACCCATAGTCATGGTAATGTAACACCATCTGGCAGGCAAGTCCTCCACACAAGTAGCGACCGTCAGAAAGATTTGTCGCTGTGAACAGAGCTCAAAGAAATGATGACACTGAACAGCTTAGCGCTTTACACCTTTGGTTCTCAATCATGGGTCCGGGGACCTCCAGGAGTTCTTGAGGGAGTTCTAGGCATCAAGAAACATCCCGATTGCCAGAAAAATGTTGGCACTGAACATTTCTTTAAACACTTGTGTGTAATGAGGTAGCAGATATGCTGAAATTTGATGTTACAACAACACTGTGTTTAACATGTCGTTAGGTTAAGGCACAAAAACCACTTGGCCATGGTTAAGAAAAGATCATGTTTTGGCTTTAGATACACAGTTTGGGAGGCACAATCATGAAAGGAAATGCAGCAACCACTTTTCATGGAACTATCCCGATTGAAAAACAGTGATGACTAAAAAACAAACACATTTGGTGGCTGAAACACCACTGGAAACGCAGCGATGACTCCCTAAAACACAACCAGTAAACACAACCAATGGTCTGGAGCTTGACAAGTGTCCTGCCTAAGTCACACGCCACCCATCATTTCCTCCCCCTTTGAAGAAGTCAGCTCATACACTACGCTATTTTAAAGGGATTCACATGATACACCAAGGGTGCAAATTCTTCTGCCAACTGGGCTGTCAGTTTATTTTCACTATTTAATGCTCTATATAGAAGTGAGACTGATTTTAGTAATAGGTTAAATGTTTTACTTCCTTCACAGTTATCCTCTAAACTATAGTTAAAACTATGGAACTGAAATCTTAATCATACATCAACATCATATCTAACACAATATCTAGGGCTGGGCAATATATCAATAGTATATCGATACTGTGACGCGAGATTAGATATCGTCTTAGATTTTGGATACTGTAATATCGTGAGTATTGTTTTTTTTCCTGGTTTTAAAGGCTGCATCACAGTAAAGTGATGTGTTACTTATAACTTTTCATCAAAATCTCATTATGTAAATATTTTGTGAAAGCACCAATAGTCAACCCTGCAAATATCGTTTTAATATCGCCATCAAGGAATTTAGTCAAAAATATTGGGATATTTGATTTTCTCCAAAAGGTAGATGTTAATGAGGTGAATTCTTATCGAATGGCGGTCAGTGCCCCAATGTGCATCAATTTAGGGGTCCTTGACACACACAAAAAAAACTGCCCTACACTATCTGAGATGACTAAACATTTTCTGGCTGTAAACTTACACTCAGACAGCATGTATGGATGGGTGCCATGATAAAAAAGATGACTATGAAGAGACGAGGTTCAAAACAATCCTAATGCCATGCACTTTGTATTTCTAAAGTCCAAACAAATTTAAGTGCAGAGAAAGTACCTCTGATGTACAGTAGCAGCTGGCATTTTAATTGGCCCGAGCCTCAGCTAATGGTTCACACACACACGCACACATGCGCGCGTGCACACATACAGAGCAGAATGAGCAACACCACCGGCAAATGAAACTAAGCACAACTTCTGTGGTTAAGGGGGAAACTTTCCAACAACAGAGAAACACCATGTGAAATGAGCAAGTGCTTCCCAGCCCAGACACACACGCTTTTACACAACAATAACAAACTCAGACAGCGAAGCACTGGGCAGCCCAAACGCTTGTTAAGTTAGGAGTGAAATGAAACCAAAAGGAAACAGAGGTTTTTTCTTTTTTTTTCACCTGCCTCAGAGCTCAATTAATCCACCACTACAGAGAAAAGTTGGAGGGCGAGTAGAGAGAGACAGACACTCCCACCACCAACAGCAACAAACCTTTCATCGTGCACTCCTCGACTTACTCACACACAGCAGGCCACCAGCAGAGGAGACGGACTGAAAGAGCGGAAGGAGAAATAGTAGTAGATGAGAGAATTGGAAGGAAGACACTGAAATATCTGAGCACGGCATGAAGTGCTGATTTATCTGAACACAAAGCTTCAAAAGCATGACTTACACACCCACACACACACACACAGAGAGAAATCAAATCATCAGTTACTTGTGACTGTTGAGTTCTCTAGTTTGTCATGGCGTTCACAGGGCCTCAAATGTACCAACATATGAAATGCTCTTTGAAATAGACTCATATTAATCACACTAGCCTGTAGAAAAATGGAAAGGTCCAGTGTGAAGGTTCTAGGGGGATTTATTGACAGGATTGCAATACTATAAGTGTACTGTATTTTCTTTAGTGTATAATGACCTGAAAATAAGAACTGTTGAGTTTTCAGTACCTTAGAATGAGCCGTTTATATATACATAAGGAGCAGGTCTTTCTCCATGAAGTCCACTACTTTTCTTCAGTAGTCCCCAACAGCAAAACCAAATATTGGCACTAGACAGGGCCATTTGTTTGTTTTTTGTGTCGGCCAGCATAGTTAGCAGCCCCTTCACGATGAGAACTTGACAAAAACACAGTTTTTTTTAAAAACGTGAAACTGCTTTGTGCCAGTTTGTTTTGAAGAGCAAATACCTCAGTGGAGATTTTGGCTCCCGGTAAAAACCTCCTGAACGCCTTGAGTAGATAGCAGGTGAGCACGCATTAGTGGTTGCTGGGCTAGTAGCCTGTCTCTGAATAGCCAAACAGCATAAGAGAAACACTGTTTTGTGATGTGAAAGTTGTTATAGAGATGAAGAGACCTCTGCAGATAATTCAGCTCACAGTGAAAAACCCTCTGAACGTCAGGATTAGAAATAAGGTGAGCACATATTAGCAAGTGCTAGGCAAGCAGCCTGTTGAACAGTATCTGAAAATTGTAACCTTGAACTGTTTTATTCAGTGTTTTTGCAGGTTTAAATCCCCTGGTCTGTTTGTTTTGGAGAGAAAGAGACCTGTGCAAATAATTTGTCTCCTGGTAAAAACCTCCTGAACAGTAAAAACTGAAAGAATTCTTACCGGGAGAAGATTAAGCAAGCCGCTATATGAAATCATTACCATTAGATGCCACTAAATCCCCCTAAAATCTTACACACTGTTCTTTTAAATATGAAAAAAGTGCCCCAGCATTGCTTAAAAGAGTGGTTAAGTCATCATATCTTCATTGTAAAAAATGTCTTAACACAACATCCTGGTTTGTCCATAATAAGCTTTGAGGTTCACCCACAAGCGTTAAAAACTATTTCTTTGCACATTTTCTCTTTACGAGCTCATGGGAGAGAGCATGGTGCGAATGCTGCCTGTTTGAGGGATTTATTTGATATCCCACTGGGGCCACTTATGCTAAGAATATACATGGTTGCCTTACTCTAAAGAGATTTAAATAAACAAATTTACGACATGGAGCAAGTCTGACGAATAAAATACAGGAACCTATCTGAATACAAGACGTGGCATACATTATACATCCATCTGACACAGGTCCTAGCTTAAGTTGTGACCGCTCTCTCTTCATCACACACAGCAGAGCTTGAGCAGCAAACTGGGCATGTATAACTTGGAGCCACTGACCCCTGAGGCAGCCAACCCCCTCCTCCTACTCTGTGTGTGTGTGTCGGGGTGTGTGTGTGTGTGTGTGTGTGTGTGTGTGTGTGTGTGTGTGTGTGTGTGTGTGTGTGTGTGTGTGTGTGTGTGTGTGTGTGTGTGCGTGCGCACGCATGCATTTCTGTATATGTAAAGCCTCTCTACTGATTGAACATACAGGTCAAGCATGAAAGCAGATCCCATGATCATGGATACAACTATAAGGCCACTGCAATGAATAATAAGATGCAGGGTCACAACATATAAAGGAGAATCCCCAGCAGGAACAATGACGCTTGTAAGGATATTACAGTAACAGGAGGAATGAGCAACAATGGGAGGAAAGGCATAAAACATAATAATAATAATAGTAAGAAAAAATTCTTGACAGGGCCAGTTCCTCAAGGCAATCCACTCAGCAGAGATCGGGAGAAGTATTTTTCATGCCATGACACAGAGAAGTTTTGTGTGAAATGCTTGAAACTCAAGAATGAAGTCAATGAATCAACAAAAGTGGCTGGACAGTTATGACTTCCAGGCTGCTACATTAGTTACGCACACTGATGCCATCGTATACCGTACACCCTGGTGAAATTCCAGAAAGATTTGAAGGCATGAAAAAATAGATACGACCCAAGCCTATTAGAAATGCAAATGTACATGGTGAAAATAATTCACGAGTACAACTTCCTCACTATTCAGCATGTAACTGGGCCTGCTAGTCCACTACAACGCCTGCTTGTTATCACACTGTGGCCCAAGGCTTGCTTTGTTTTATGGGAAGCTCTCAGGAGATTCCCACTCCTGACTGTGTGTGTATGTGCATGTGTTTTAGACCTGTTGTTACCCGACTCTGTGTGCGTGTCAGCAAGCAGAAATGATGCCAACAAGAGGGTGGGGGGTGGGGGGGGCTGCAGGGGGGCAGGAGCAGGGACAAAACAACAGCGCCTGCCAGGAGTCTATGAGTGTGTGTGTGTCTCACAATACCGCTGACCTCTTTCTGCTGAGAAACAGAAAGTGAGAATGTGTGTGCATGCAAACTCAACTGGCCTCTCTCCTCTTGAGGAGAAGTGTGTATGTGTGTGTGTGTGTGTTCATTAAGCATGACCATGTGTCTCACCACACCCCCGCTCAAACAGACGGCTCTGGCTGGTGCACGTGCAGCCAACAGAAGGAAGCAGCAGCTCGCGGGCAGATGCAAGCGCGCTCAGTTGAACCACAGCCACAGTCAAAAACAAACAAGAGGTAGACAGACAGGGTGGAGGGCCAATGAGAGCTGGGATCAACAGTGCTACCACTTAACTGTTCAACAGTGCTAAGATTAACAAAGTCAGTTTGGTGTTTTTCAACCTGGACTCTATTTTCCTATGTTTTTGTGTCTAAGTGAAGAGCAGAGAGAGCATTATTTGAAATTGGTCCCGTATTTAGAGAGAATGGGCTGCGATGTAAACACTCCTGGCATTTGTGCACTGTCAATATATGTCCACTTAAAGTGCTGTTTTTGCCTGTGACAGACTTAGATTAGCAGACAGTGACAAGTGCTGACAGAGATAGGCCTTTTTGTTTAAGGGTAAGATCCTGGGGCGCCCTGGTAGCTCACCTTGTAGATTGTCCTTAGCAGAGGCCTGGCTGAGTCCAACATGTGGCCCTTTGCTGCTTTTCCTCCCCCCTCTCTCTCCCTTTCATTCAATATGCCCCATCAAATAAAGGCCAAAAATCCCCCCAAAATAATCACAAAGTAATCTCTCCTGTTTTTGTTTAAGCCAAAAAAGCCCAGAAATCACTACCCACCAAACTCCTTTTGGATAGACAGTAATTTTAGCATATATAGAGCCAGTATATTTTCACATCTAACAAGGTGAAATAAGGGTTTATTTCAACCAAACCAGAGTTGATGATTATTAGAACAGTAGAAAGACAAACTAAGGCAGCTATTGTAACTTTTATCTTATTTTCAGTTGACATTGAATGAAGCATACTTTAAGATGATGACATTAGTCTTTTTAAATGGAGTCTGGTGAGTTTGGGTACGGCACAATTGAAGCTGTTTCCGGTTAAAAGAAAAGGGATCTTACTCGAAGAAAAAAAAAAAAACAGGTCTGTCTCTGTATAGGTCCTTTCCAAAATGTTGTCAGTCGCAAAAAAAAAAAAAAGCACTTTTAGTGGACGTAAATCAATGCTGCAAACATGCCCAGAGTGGTTATAATGCCGTCTGTTTCGAGGCTGCAGTCCTCTCTCTGGACAAATTTCAAAAACTGTTGTTCCCATTATTCACTTAGACACACAAACATTGGAAAATAGCATCCAGGTTGAAAATATACCAAACCTATCCTTACCCTTTAAACAACAAAAACTGTGTACAACAGTCACTTAAAAAAATACAAAGTACTTTCTACAACTATGCATATGCTAATTTTAGTACACATTTCAATTGTATTTTGTTTAATGTAACAATGACATCTGATGGTAGACAAGCAACATCTCAACTACATCACTGGGCTTTGTTACTGAAAATCACAGTCTCCATAGCAACAAATATTGCATTTTTATGCAATGTATGTTATGAATGATTGATAAGCCTAAAGGTACATAAAGCATATACAGCTGAGCAGTGTATGTGTGTATCGAATGTGTTCATGAATTTTTCAAAACTCTGCGGCATTAAAAAAAGGAACGTGGTCATCCCGTGTTTAACTTATATGTACAGCTTTTTAATCAACTCATATGCCTGTTGAATCTCTCTTTTGCTTGCAAAGTATAGGAGAACAAGAATACTTGAAACATTATTTAGGAGCAGAAATGATTTTCATAATTGGCTTTGTAAATTTACAATGCTGCATTATGCTGTAAATTATTTAGTGTTTTTCAGTAATTATCAGCATCCTGAGTATTAGAAGGTTTAACCAAGTGGTGTGTGTTAGAGTGGAGAATAAGTTGCAGCTATGCTACCTGTCAAAGTGTCCTGAGGGGATAAACAGAAATGATTGTGTGTGTGTAGTTTGGCTTTGTGCCTCCGTGTGACAACTGGAGATACCCCCAGGAGTGTGTTTGAATGTACGTGTATCTTGGTGAAGTGTATGACTATGCCGTGAGGTTTTTGTGTGTGCCTATGCCCTGTAGGCTCTCCGTGTGTGTCTTACCATAGTGTGTGAGGATGCCCTGAGGGGTGACCACCTGATTGCAGACATGGCAGACAACAAGACAAAAATCCTCCCGTGCTGGAAACTGGCTGTAGATGAGCATCTCTGAGAAAGACATGAAGATATGAAATTACATTCAAGAAAATGAACAGAGTTAAAGGACTACAGTAGAGCTACAACAATGAATCAATCAGTTTCAATTATGAAGTAATCCCCAAATAAATAAAAGCCAAACATTTCAGATTACAACTTCTTAAGATATGTTTATTTTTTCTAGTTTATTTTCTCCTCTGTGACAGTAAACTGGATATATTTGAGTTTTGGACAAAACAAGACAATTGAGGATGTCATCTTGGGCCTCAGGAAATACTGATTGACCATTCTCATAATTATGAGAAATTTTACAGACCATACAACTTCTTGATTAATTGAGAAAATAAGCATATAACATATTAATCAACATTTGATTATTTGTTCAGGTGCTCCATACTACCAGTTTTATCCCAAGTAAAATGACTTTCTCTTTGGCAATACATAAAGTCCTTTATAAAAGTTGAAAAAATAATGATCAATCATAGCAACCAAGTGTCTGTATTTATGAAGCCTTTTTAGGACAGCAAATAATAATTATTTTCCTGATTCATCACTTCATTGCTTATTTGAAAAATTGCCCAGTCATATCCAATTTGCAATTATATGAAACAGTAAAAGTTAGAAAATCAAGTCAGCAAATGTTTGAAACCAAAAATCAGATATCAAAGTAGATGCTAATTATTTTCATATAACTAATAATTGACAAATCGCTCCCTTCAAATTCAACACTTCACTGTCTATACAGAGTCTTTTAAAGAACCAACGGAAAGAGCAGAAAAAATAAACACAAATACACTAACCTGTGCATCTAAATTGCACTAAAAGCTCCAATCCCCCCACCCCCACCCCCTGAACTGCTAGAAGCTCCAAATACTCCACAATATTATCTGGCTTTGCACACTTTTCAGATAATGCATCTGACATGCAGATGATAATGTGTGTTAGTCATTAAAAAGGCAGAAAGGTTAGACACTACTTTCAGTCACACAAAAACTAGCAGTGTTCTGTCTGTGCCTTGAGTAACAAGAATTACCACACCCAATGAATTTCATAATAGAAATATTGATAAAAGCAAATATGTCCCTCTGAAAATAGCTACTATCTCTTTTGGCTTTGAGAAACTAATCTTTCTGTAACCAAACAACTGTGCTGACAGGAATCACCACACTTATTAGCATGGGGCTTAAGCTACACTCACTGAGGGGGAAGTGATGGTGGTGTGTATGGATGTGTGTGTTTGCGAAAGTGCCCAAGGGAAAAATTAAAGAATGTGTGGGTGTCTGACAGCGTATGGGGTGCATGTCGTCATGACCTTGCATTACTGGCGAGCTCTGTGTCAGTTAGGAAGTCAGAGAGATCAGCAGTCAAGCCTGGTGCCCATCCGTGTGTGTGTGTGTGTGTGTGTGTGTGTGTGTGTGTGCGCGTGTGTGTGTGTGCGCGTGTGTGTGTGTGTGTGTCGGAAACAGATCTGCTGGGTTACTCAAGGTTAAAGCCATATCATACAAATATGTAGACAACATCAGCGCGTGTGTGTGTACATACTTCAAAAGGTCACAGTTGGTTTCATTACTCATGTATAAAGAGTTCAAGGGCACACTGACAAACACTGTGGCTGTCATGATCACTGAAAGGAATATTTTATAAGTTTTTTGGGTTATGTTCATACTGACTGAAGACTGCTGTTCAATAAATATTGTCTGAATCAAATGAAGGGCAAGACAGTCACACCGAAGCAGTAACATAAACTGATATTAGCTGAGGAAGGGACCTACAGTTGGATGCCAAGCAGCTGCACCGAGGCAGTTAGTGCTAAGATGCTTTGCACAAGTTCACCTTGTCAATACAGAAGAGGAGATTATTTCTCACTCATTTTCCACGCCCATAATTTCTAAGCATGCACCTGGATTTAAGCCACAGTTTAAACTCTGTGATTCCCCTGTTTACTGACCAAAAACTGCTTTCCCCCCACAAGCAAATAAACTGTTTGATTTTTGACTTAACTGGAAAGGGGCCTGATCCAAGCAACAATACCAACACAAAGGTGTAGCTGCGTGTGAAACAGCTTTTTAAATATTGCCATTGTAGTCAACAGGTTGTTAAGCTGTTAGGGTTAATAACTTTGTAATGTGAGCCGTTAAACAGCCTGGAAACACTGATGAATGTTGGTTGCCAGGTGGTTTCTGCAAAAAAAAAAAAAGTAGATCACCACAGTTTGTATCCTTCCTGTCATCATTTTCTGTGGAAACCAGCACGTTTTCTTTGTTAATAAACTATCAGGAAAGCCCGGCCAAAATGAAATATGCAAAAGACTTTAGTGGGAGTACTGGTGGAAAAAAAGCAAGAATGCAATTTCCTCTGAATCTGCCAAGTCAAATGCAAACTAAGTGCGTAGCCTATTTCTGCAGCCTGAATTGTGTGTGTTTCTCAAGCCAACTGCCACACGCTGCCAAATGACTGACAGGCCTGAAAATGAACTACAAAAACAATCAGTCACTGGTGAATAAACATGTTTGGAGCTACTAAAACAATCAATCACTGGACACGGATTACATTCAGAGTTTGTAAATCAACTCAATGGGAATTGATGAACTGCAATTTTGGAAAGCAACTTCAAAGAACTACAGGTAAACAAGAAGGGTTTAAAAAGCAGAGACTATCAACATGTAAAGAAGAGCGAGTTACTCAGCGTTGCTCCAGAAAACTGAGGCTGACTAACATGCCTCAGTAATAATGCAACTGTAGCAAAGAAACAGCCACATGTTTTACTGTGAAAATGACCTACAATCAACCAACTTAGGGGAAACCTTGGGCCACTTTTGAATAATCACAGTTTCAACCATTCCAGCTTCAGCTGCGTTTTGAACAGGCACGCCAGATAATTGCTGGTACTGCATCAAATGTGTGATAGATTAAACAAGCTTACAAGTGGTTCACTGGCAGCTAATGTTACAGACCCCAAGCTACAAACTCAACAAGCTTCTTTTCTCTCCATTTAGAAAGAAAACTACCCCGATACAAATCTTATACAGTTCATTTTTCCGCCCTCCAAATATTTGTAAGGAGCCATGAAACATATTTGAGCCCTATAACAAAGGCAACACAGTCTAACAATACTAAATTAACCAATAGACATTACTAACAGGTCTAAACAAGGATTCAATATGTTTTGCTACAAAAAAAGTACTGCAGTGGGTTACTTACAATTATTTGGGACTTTAACTTTGCAGCAATGGCTTTTTCCTCTGAAACTAGCTTTCTTTGGATTGGAATCTATAGATAGCCCAGCTAGACTCAAGTGTAGCCACCGCTATTGTGGTATGTCAAAATTTTTTTAAGAAGCACATAGACATAGATGCACATTTTAGTTGAGGAAATTTTGGAACATTTTTTTATTCAGTGTATGGGCGACATATTTTTACAACTGGAGAATGAAACAATCACTTCAGGCCTACGACAAAGGCAAATACAAATTAAAATGTTAAAAAATAACCAATATCTGTGTCCATATAACTTTCTGGTCAAAGCCACAGGGAGCCACTAGTATATGGCTCAAAAGCTACATACAGCTCCGGTGCTGCAGCTTGTCCATCCTTGTTCTAGGACCTTGTATGAGATTCCCAAGTCTTTTTTTTCCTAAACCAGAAAATGCAAACGCCTGTGAATGCTACAGTAATACTGTCAAAGGTTAACTTAAAAGGCTGAAAGAAAAAAAATCTTTGTAGTTTAAAAATCATAAAAGGCAGAAAAAAAGATGAATGCAAGCACAACTTACCTCTAAGAGCAAAGTATTTCCTTAATAAGAGAATTTGAATTTTGGTTTGCACCCAAAAATAGGTGGCATTCCTTTTTCTTCCTGTAAATAAATCTGATTGCTATAGCAATAAAAACAGCATGTCAGAAGGGGAAACTGAACTAGTCTGCCATATTATGATGGCAGATTTGTCATTTTTAAGTTTAAACCAACTCCTACTGAGTTATTTCGGTATAAAGCTTTAAACATCTGGTTTCAAGGTCAGAATAATCTGATAATCAGGTATAAAAAAAGCCAGGCTGAAAAATTAAAACCATTTATGAAGCAAACCATAAGAAGTGTTCACTGACATATCATATAATGTGAAACTAGAGTTACAATCTACCATCTAGGTTGAACACATTAACATCAAGGACAAGATCATTCCACTCCAATATCTATTCAGAAGGTTCTGATTAATCTTTTTCATGTTGCCGCATTTTCTTTACTCCAGACTATACTTCACTTCCGACAGTATATTAGAGGTTTTAAGGGCAACGTCAGATATTCAGGGCTGAAAGTTAGAATTAGCCAAATGCTGGTAAAATATGCAAGTAGCTGCTAGATTTTCATTCATTCACAAAAAAAAGACATTCTATTGAGATTATAGATTTCAAAATTATCAGCAGGTGTAATATTTAATTGTGTATTATATCATTTTCATTGAACAGTTAATCAAAAATAATTTCTGATTAATTCTTTGACTAATCTTTTACTTCTTAAAGTTTTTGGTACAGAGCAGGGGTACTCAACTTGCTTGCCTGGGGGCCAACTTTGCACGATAAAAAAACAAACATTAATATTATTGTTAATCAGATAAAATTAATAAACTATGCAAATCGAGTTGCAGCAATCACACGCAAGTCAATTGTACACATGGGGGATTTCTAGAATTTGAGGGCATTTAGGATTCAGCCCTGTGCTTGTGCATGTATTTCAGTTGTAAATTAGAAAATGACCAGTGGATCATAAGTTAAGTATTACTGGTGTGTAGACTCGACCGTGTTTCATAAGGCAACATGGATCTTTAATTCGCCTCGCTTTATAGCATTTGCAAAAAGTACAGGAAATGTATGCATCACTTGACTGCATTCAAGCACTGACAAGGTAATTTGACTAATCTCAGCTTGAATCATTTAAATGCAGACAATACTAAATGACTAATTTTGAGGAGTCTGCTAGGTAACCGAGACTTTTTTAAATCCTGTGCTGAAAGGTTTCAAACACCAGGAGAAATTGGCTACTGCAAAATACATTGTGCTAGAGCCTGCCCTGCACAATATGGTAAGTTCCCCTCTGTTTGATGCCTACTGCAGCTCAGTGCATTTACACTCCAAGCACATTTGATCTGGGACAAGTCTCGAAGCACGCTCGCAGAAACATCATACTAGTGCAACCTACTGTACCTCACATTTAAAGTCATCTTAATCCACTGCTTTTCATAATATTCAAGAACACAGATAGAATATAACTACAGTGAAAATGAATGAGCATGTATAGACCGCAGCTGGCTTTATGCAAAAAAATGTGGAAAAACCTTAATAGGCCAAGCATTGATCAGTAGATAAGAGTGTTATCAATCCTCCCATTAAAAAGGATAACTTACATGTTGAAGGGTAAACAGCATAAATTTGAGATTATATGAAGCCCCTTTATAAATTATGTAAAGGATTTAGATTTATTAGATAATCAAGTGATCAAGTGTATAATTTCTGTGAAACATGCACTTTCTGAGTATATTTAATTTTGTCTGTCTTTTAAAATATAGTCATATTTAGTTTTTTTGTTGCAAATAATGTACTCAATTTTGTATAGATTACCGTTATTAAAATGTGACGGGCATTCTTGTTGGATTTTTTTTAAATATTAATTGTATTTTTCGCTTTTTCATTCTTTCGCTTTTGTACTGCATTAAGATACTAATTACATATTATGATATGTGCTACATGATTTAAAAAGCTGCATTTTACAGCATGGTAAAACTAAATTAAAATATAGCAGGGAAAAAAAGAACACTGATATGTACTATATTATCTCTATAATAACATGACGTTCATCATGATTCCAATCTCTACTTAATACAGTACAAATAGAAGCATTACAACACTGCCTATTTCTAGTGAGATGATGACAGTAGCTGTCAGTCTAGCCCGACAAAGTTGCTGGCGGTTGTCATCATCTCCACTGTGTGCGAGAGTGAGACAGAGAAATAGATACCAATCATGTCCTGCACTGAACACACCAATTACTGCCGACCTGGCCTCACCATCTACAAATATGTGTGTGCTCTCAGGTGTCAAGTGAGTAAACATGCAGTTTAATGAATCACGCTAGGTTCTGCAAGATACAAATTTACAAATGATGCATTTAAGACGCGTTTCCCCGAGTGTCTGTGAGGGTGTCTGTGAGTGTGTGTGTGCATATCACTCTCAGCGGGCCTTCGTGTCATGTTGCCAACAGATCAGCAATTCTGGAAACACCGCTTCGGTTTGGCTCAGAGAGAGGATGATGAGGCATGTGAGTATGAGTGTGTGGGAGGGGGGCAGAGGGGTGGTTGGTATTTGACCAGTGAGAGTCAGAAGAGTTTCCCCAGCTGTGTGTGTGTGTCAGTGTGTGTTGGTACGAGGGCTGCAGCACGCTCAAACTTTCAGGGATGACTCAAGTGTGTTAGTGTGCAGCGCGTGCTCCTGTGGGTATTTATACGTGGTTAGGTGTGGAGGAAACTCCTTTGGCTCTGTCCCCGGGTGGGGGGTTGGAAGTACCCACTCACTGCTTGGGGGCACCCCACAACCCCCTCCACATAGGCATGATATATTTATAACGATACTCTTACACAAAAGCCCAAAAGCAACGCAGCTGAAACAATAAACAGGACAGACTTTCAGCCATACACAACCTTCAAGGACCACTTCAGTCTTACCAGTCTAACACACACAATAAACTGTACATACAAATTGCAAACACACAACACTACAAACACTCCTAGTTGACTGCTGATAATGTAGGTCTATCAAATAGGTGTCATATTCAGAAATGATAAAGCTGTTTGTCTTAGACTACAGGCAATGCTGAAAAACACATGGATCTAGGGCTGGGTGATATGGAAAAATATCAAGTGATCATATACTGATACTGATCAATATCAACATTACAATGATCCTTCCAGGTTGCCTATCGGTGCTTTCACAAAATTTTTACAGTGAGAGTTTTTGGGAAACAATCATCGGCAATATGATTAGAATGACTGTGGGTAAAGTCCAATAATAGAACAGCTAGAGCAGTCTGGCAAGTTCTGAAAATTATATTGCTTTACTGTAATGCAGCCAAAATCTAAGACTATATCTAGTCCCATATTATGATATCAATACAATAGTATATATCATGATATAGATATAATAGTAATGGATTTTGGATATCAGAATATCGAAGGTGCTGTTTTTTTCCCCCTGGTATTAAAGGCTGTGAAGTGGTATATTTATTATTAATTACTAAAGGTATGGCTATTATTATTATTACTGGTATTAGTAGCTTAACTGGTGGTGTTTTTTCTTGTTGTTATCATTATTTTTTAATAAATCTCATCTCAAATGTAATGCTTTGAAGACCTTTTCTAGATCTTTTTCTGGCAAAATTTAAGATTGATTTTTGGACAAATCATCTTTTTCCATAATATACATACACATACATATATAAAATAAATTTATACACAAATTATAATTCTTAAGTATTAAGTTTGGTGGTAGGTTTAAATATCTGTAACATTAAAAAATTAAAAATGTGGAGCTTAGCGCAGAGGAGCTTGGCTCATTTTGACAAACAGATAAATTAGATCAGATTAAATGTTTCTGGCAATTAAGTCCACATAAATTCAGATCTAAGACTAATGACTTGTGAGGCCTATTTTTTTTTTTTTTTGTAATTAATATTAAGACATTTTTAGACTTTTTAAAGACCTGCAGACACTCTGGTTTGTAGACAGACAATAGTGTAAGAGTGCAGAATGCAAAGGACGCTGGAAAAAAATATAGATTTACAGGTTGCTTTATATAGATTTTTGGTAATTTTCAGACATTTTTACAGGCAACGGATTAGGGCATTCATAGAGTAAACAATCATTAGTTACGGGATAATAGAGTACTGTTAACTTTATAATTCAGGCACACTCACAGTAATATTTTCCCCTCACATGTCAGCTAACGTTAAAGTATGTATAAGTATGTATATAAAAAGTATGAATGATGCCCAGTAATGGTGATATCTGTGAGA